>NC_065533.1:53528040-53828040 GCF_020184175.1 Aphis gossypii
GCCTATTACTTATGGCATTATGGTATTCTAATAAATGATAAATGTTTTTGTTCAGGACATTGAATATCAATGCCAGAGCTTTGGTGAGAATAAGTCAAGCAGTGGCCAAAAACATGATAGATGCCGGTATCAAAGGATCTATTGTAAATATTTCCTCGACGATTTCAACAGTAAGCTATATTATATGAAGTACTATTATATTATTTTTCACAGCGGTTAGCATGTAGGTATCACATAAGATTAAACTGTTGTAACCTTGTAACTAAAGCCCTGGCTTAAATAACTTATAACTTATAACTTTATAGTTTTTATAGTAGTAAACATTTTCTAAATTGCGTATATGAACCAAAAGTATTTTATCTGTAAACGTTAACAGTGGCGCCGAATGAAATTAAAACGGGTAGTTTAAATAATTTGATTGCCCTACCCACTATTTCAAATTTACCAACCTTCTGAACATTTAAATATGACGCACCGTAGCTCTGTATTCCATAAATATTTTTTTACGTCAAAAGTCCGCATACCATATAAAATTAATTAGATAAGAGGACGGCACACCCGCATGTGTCTGCGTCTTACATATACATAATATATGACATAGCAAAATTTCGTTCAGCGGAATCAATTTTATGCAGTTGACTTTAATAATAGAGGAAATTTACCTATTAACAAACTTAAAGATAATAATATTATCTAGGACATCTCATAGACTTTTATTGATATTTTAATTTTTAAATGAGTTATAACAATAGTTATGTACAATATTTAAACTTTAAAATTCTCGTAACTCACTTCAAAATTAAAATATCAATAAATGCCTATGAGATTGCTTAGATAATATTATTACCTTTAAGTTTGAAAATAGGTTTGGTAATTACTCTTTTTCTTTGCTTGAAAATTTGTAATTGTATTTATGTAAGACGGAGACAGTATGTACGGGTGTGACGTCCTCTATTGAGATATCGCTGTATCGGTGTAAAACCATGTTGAAATTAAACTATTATATTTTCAAAGTCATATCATATCTAATCATGCTAGTAGAAATTGTTGAATAATTATAACTCAATTAAAAACTAATATGCAATTTATAAATATTATAATATATAATATATATAATATAGTGATAGGTACATCGTTTAGATAATATTATTATGCCGTTTCCGGTATTACCTATCTATTAATATTATTTTAACTTAACTTAATATATTGTATTTAAACGATAGAAAAAAAAAATTAAAAACCATGTGCGGAGTTACAGTGTAAAAAAAACTTAGACCGCAGCTATACACGGCATTTTCCACCGCGTTTCGAATGCTGCGTATTCTACATCGTTTTCTGTCCAATTGAAAATGTGTTGGTTTATATTGAAGTAGCTATACATGACGGACGCAATACGCCGCGTTTTTATTACTTCGGCGTTCGCCCGCCAAAATGCAAGCCGGCCGGCGATTTCCGCCGCGGATAAAAATGCGGCGTATTATACGTCCATCGTGTATAGCTACTCTGATATAAACCAACGCATTTCTGATTCGACTGACAACATCGCGGAATAGGTACGTCATGTACAGCTCCGGCCTTAGGGTGTTAAAAAGACCTTGTACGCGAAGTTGAGGTAATATATTATAAAATGGCCACCATGCACCGTTTTAGTATAGCTATATAACAAAAGTTATGTAAATATAACATTTTAATTATAAATAATTTAATAACATGCTTGTCTTTAATAAAAAATTGTAACAGAATGACGCGTGCAGTCTTCGGCATTCTGCAGTGTTCTATTATTTTATTTGCCACCCATTCGGCTTTCAAGGCAGTTAATTAAATTATTACACGTAATACGTGTTTGGTGCCATCAAACGTTAAAAAAATAACAAATTAAATACGCCTTACAGCTGCCAAATTAGTAGGACATAAGTGGTTTAAGCCTCACAATAACTCAACCACATTAAATTGCAATTTTTTAATCGCATTGGATAATTTAGTTAATGATGATACTAATGTTTGACTTTCTAGAGAGCTATACCCGATCATACAACGTACTGTGCGTCTAAAGGAGCTGTAAATCAAATCACCAGAACAATGGCAATCGAGCTGGGCAAATATGGTGTCCGTACGAACAACGTAAATCCAACTGTCGTGTTGACCCGTATGGGTAAAATCGCTTGGTCAGATCCCAACAAATCTGAACCCATAATGAGACGTATCCCACTGGGCAGATTCGCAGGTTTGTGTACAATAGAATTCGAAGAGCGTGCTGAAATGAAAATCCATCTCGATGCGCGATCCACAAAAATATTCACAATATATTATAATAATATTTAATTTTGTGTTAATGCCATTTTTTAGAAACCGACGATATTGCGAATGCAGTCATCTTCATGCTCAGTGACTATTCCACTATGGTGAACGGAACGTCCCTCGTAGTTGACGGCGGATTCTTGGCCGGATAGACAGCTTCGCCGCAGTACAAAACTATTAAGGAATTCACTAGTTCAATATAAAAATGTACTTTGTTTTGTTTACACATTTCAAGTAGGACATTGTATGTGATTTATATACGATTATATTGTACATTCATTGCATACAATGTGCAACACTTAAATACATTTTTTGACAATAAACTGCGAATCCTGAAGTATATAATATAATCATGTTTTACATTTTATAGTAGTACAGCTTAGTTTTGTGCTCCTTTAATCATATAATAATAATATTCAAATTATCATTATATTTTTACTCTATAATGGTTTAATTTACCACTATTATCATATTTAAAAGTATATTATCTATTATCTAGGCATCTCATCATAAGCGTTTGCGGATGTTTTAATTTTGAAAAAAGTTTAAAATTAAAAATTGTTGCATAATTGTATCTACATATTGTTATGATGCTAGCTTCTTAATCAATTAAGTATCAAAAAATATGACCTCCCAGGTCATTATCTAATTAGGAACCTAGGAATGAATAGGTTTATAAATTTACTATTATGATACGAATAAATACTTACTATAAGAGTATCGTCAAAAGGTACTAAATACATTGCATTTTCTTTCAACTCAGTTATACTTGATATTTTTAAGACCAAGATTAAACTGAATTGGTTGGTTTTTTGTCGAATCACAATCTTATATTTTATCAAACACCATCATATATACGATATTTTTCCTGCAGCAAGAGTAAATCATAAATATACCTATGTTAGTAGAAATCTTAAAATAAATCAGAATTATGTATGGTAAAAGTAGAAATTGTAGAATATAATTTGTAATGCATTCAATAAATCAAGCAAAATATGAATTTACCAAAGGCAAATTGGACATAAAAACATTTTGAGATTTGATCTACGAGAAAATTTGAAAAATAACAAATACTATTGTTAAAATCATTTTTTAATACTTTATTTCTATAAAGATTAAGTATTTTATTAGCTTTCAACAGAAAGAATTCATCATAAGCACTAACACAGGTATTAGTGGTATAACATCATGACAGTTTTATAAATAAAATTGTTTTCAATGTGCATGTCTTTAATTTTGAGTTAGGTAATTTATAAATTATAGGTACTGAAAGTATAAATCTAACAGTTATTAAAATATTAACTAAAACAAAAAAGTAACTTAATATTAAAAAGTGTGTTTAATAATATTATAATTGTTATTATTAAAATATTTAAAATTAAAATTCCAAAATATCATCATATGGAAATAATTAAGATTAACTATATGCCCAAATTACAATACATGTAAAATACGATAGTTCAATGAATCTAACTATGTGTAAAATGTAAACAAAAATCATGTTTTCAAAAGCACATAACGATTTGTAAAAATATTGTACCATATATTTATGTTACAGTAAAACATGTATAATATTTGTTTAGATACATTTTTGGAATGGCAAGGGCAACATTGAGTTATTATGCGGAGTCGTGTATGTATATTATTTATCAATAGTTATTAAAATCTACACGATCTCGCAAATTTATGGAATTGTACTCCACCGATTAGGAAGACCGTCACAAGAGTTTCGCAGACGGGAGATGGTATTTTACGGCACCAATTTTATAACGTGTAATTACTAATTTGCAATTAGGTACGTTTGTAATTTTGCGCCAAAATATAAAATTATAACATGTATTTTGCGCCACGATAGAAAACGAAATAGAAAATATAATTTGTGCCACATTTTCAATTTCACAATTGCAATTGGAATTTACCAGCAGATAAATTTACTGATATCGCATAAAATATACAATAATACGTACCGACGCGTATCCAATACAACATTGTTGTGTTCTACTGATAATAGAGACATAATCGTATCGATTTATTATTTATTGTTAAGTAAAACATCGAACAATATTGAACAGCAATGTCTTGAATTGTGATATTTACAGTTGGTCCTATATATACACAAATAAATGATTGGATGAGAAACCTGCACACAAGTGGAGAATCCAGAAATAAATCGATTATGATTTACACATACGCATTATTTACACAATATTGGTCGTAGAGTAACAAGCCACGAGTTCCAATTCAGGTAGGTACTAGGTATATTACTCTTACTAAATATTTTTTTTTTTTTTTTACACCTAGGTTCTAACTTAAAATACTGTATGGTGTACTGTTTTTTTCTATTAATATCAACTTTTGAAAAAAATTATATGTACAATTGTAATTGATAAAAACTACTTCTTCAGCACAAGTTTGGCTTATAGGGGATGTTGCTATTCAATGTATATAATGTTTCTGTAAATATATCACCTGTTTAATTTGCAAAAAAAATTTAAATAAATAAACTATGATTTTTTAAGTAAATTAAAAATCTGACCATGTATATTATCTAGTTATAAACTGAGTTAATAGCTAACATATAGCCACAAAATGTCTATAGAAAGGCCAACAACATTTGGCCCTTATATTATTTTTCATAATTTGACTCCAATGAGAAACTTATAGAACCTATTTATTTAAAATTTACCTATGGATGGCGGAAGAAATTATTTTCATATCTTAATACTAATCAAAAATAATATTTAAGCAATGTTAAAAATTCACTTCATGTCTATAAATAAAAAACGGTTAAAATACAATATTTATGTAAATACTAAACAATTCAATATAACATTATTTTCTTGTTTTTGTGGTATTTAGAAAACAACTACACAAACACATCTAAATTAGATTTTTTTTTTTTTTGGCTTATTAAATCTAAATTAACTAGACAATCATTTGTCATTCAATTGCTTGTATAGTTTTTCAATCGTCAATAATGGGAAAAATTTATTTTATATAGGTACTGCACTGGAATCTAAAAAAATTTTATAATAGGTAATTGCTAGTCTATAAGTTTCATTGGATGCAAGTTTGTACTTTCAGATAAATCAAATGATTTCATTTGGATTTTTACTTTAACATTATTATGGTTTTAAAAAATTTAAACAGTTGGTAATTTTTTTACTTTTAACCGTTAGGGACCAACTATGGATTTCAATTTTTTAGAACATAAAAACTGTTCACTTTGAGGGTGTAAATGAGATATTGATGCAACAAACCATAATTATCTGTAAACACTTTTTCTAGTTCTTTAATTTATTAAATAATCTAATACAGATATGATTACAATATGTAGTCTTAATTTTCTAATCATTTATTTATGTGATTTGATTAATTTCAAAAGAGCTCAGTATTTGGCACTAATCCTTATTTAATACTATGTCTAATATATGAATAGTCAATAGATCCTAATTTAACTTAAATTGAATGTTTTTTATAAATATAAAATATAATATAGCTAGTAATAATATATCTATCTAATATAAGTTTTATAATAAATATTACACACTTGAATAATAAATAAGTTAATTAAAAAAAATGTATGTAAAATAATTGAATTCAAATAAATGTAAAAAAACATAAACACATATCTACAAATAATTTAAGTGGTTTAAGTCATTTTAAAAATATTTAAAATAAAGAAATAGTGTTCTATCACACAGAAGTAATAAATTTATGTTTCAAAAAAATCTCTATTAGGTATATTTTAGAAAATATACTTGGCCCATTCATTTAACCGACTTCAACCACCTTAAAAAGCCTTTGGCTTTTATTTATCACAAAAAAAAAATGAATAATACACAAGTTAAATTAAAACTTAAGATACTTAAAAAAATAAGTTATATAAAATGATTCATTAATGCATTAAACACAAATGATTTACCTAAAAACAATAAGGTATTTCTAGTCAGACATACAATAATGACGACACTTAATAGTTAGTAATAATAAATATTTATTTTACATTATGAAACTCTACATTATAAAACCTAACTAAGTGTTATTGTTATTATTTTATGCATTGCTTATTATTAAAAATATGTCATTTTATTGGTAGACACAAGTCACAAAAATAAAAAAATAAAAATGTGTTATGTAAAGCTTATAAGTATATTTTAATAAAAGAATAGACATCTTCTCTACAAACAAGGCACTCACTTGTTTCTTCTGCACATTTAACACAGGTATAGACATGTCTACAAGGTAAAAATACTGTTGACATTTCTTCTTTAAGACAAACTTTGCAAAGCTTTGGGTTCAATTCATCGCCTGAAGACATTTTTGAACTGCACGGTTTTAGTTTGAGATTTTCATCATTTTTTTTATTCACACATAAATGTATTCTAATTAATCTTGAGCATGACATTCTACACATGGAGCAATAATTAAACGATAAAGCACATTCAATGCAGGCAATAGCATGACCGCAAGGGACAATAGCAACTTCGATTACTTCTTTATAGCAAATTTTGCATAACATATTATCTGGTAATAAATTTGGTGCTAGCTTTTGAAAAAGATGCTCCTCAATTTTATCAGATAATATTTTGGTAATTTTTATCTCCTTAAAATGCCTATAAAAAAAAAAGTAATAATAATATATATGTATTAAACATTGTGATGAATAAGTCGTGGCATTTGGTATAATTAATAATACATACTAGGTGCGATCAAAAAGTAAGTTGCATTGGGCCTTGTATCTGTATTGGTAAGTAGAGATTTTTTTAATAAAATTTGGTTTAAGTTTAAGTTTGCTTGAATGGAAGTACACAATTTCACAACGGAAAAAAAAGCGAAAAATGCAACTTACTTTTTGATTTACATTTAAGTATGTAAAACAATCACCCAACAAATAATGTTCTAAACCTAAATTCAAATTATACAGTTAGATAAGCCAATACTACCAATTCGAATTTTAAATCCTCTATACTATTTATGTTCAACAATCCATGCAGTTCCAACTAATCTACAGATTTAAAATACCTCGCACTTTATCCCGTCAACCCACAACACAGCGTAGTATAATTATATATTATTAACAAAATAAAATCATTTAAAATTTCCAAATTGTAATTAATGTTGTAGTAATATAGTATAGAAATAAAATATAATTATACTTTTTAATATAATAAAATAAATTATAAATTCTATTTGTTAGAATTATTAAACAAATAACGAAAAAAATAATTAATATAAATTAAAAAATGCATTTTTTATTAAATTGGTTGTTTTTATTCAACGAAACGTACTTTTTTGTTGATTGTATACTCATTTTAGATTTGAGTGTGAGTGTATTTTTCTTTGCAGCAATCAACTTGAATAATTTCTAGTAATAAAATACAAGTCAAATTTCAAATATTGTTCTAATGTAGTACAATTATTAAATTACCAGTTGATTGGATTTTATTTCATCGCTTTCCACGTCATTCGCCCTGTCGCAAAAGCTTTTGCCTTTCTTTAAAAACAAATAATTACAAGTTTTCGACATTTCGGCATGTACTTCCCATGGGTCAAAGTCTCCATTACATTTAATGATAGTAACACCACAATAAAAACAAGTCAAACTATCAGTATAACCATTGCCTAAGAACATAATAAAATATTAAAATGAACAATGAAATATTATCAATATTATTATCATTTTACCTGAATAAAAAAATCCAGCTTTACATACAGCATTAATATCTAGTTGCAATGATATCACACATCTATTAAATGATTTGAGGCGGGCATTCAAGGCAACCATTGTTTCATAAAATAAAGGATTTACAAATAGCACAATACCCTCAGTATGTAACTTATCTTCTATCGTTTTTACTCCCAAACTGGTTAAGCCATAGGGACCAGAAGGATTGTTAAATTTTCCTAAAATATGATTAAATTATATAATTATTTCAAGCAATCTGCAAAAGTGAAAAATTATCATTTATTTATCAGACCCAAGTCATTTAAACTGCAATAATAATAGAATATCCTTCAAATTTTACTTTATAATAATTATTATTAAAATTCAAAAAAGTCTGTAATAACAATTTGATAATATTATTAATTAAAATTTAAAGTTGATTCTGATGCTAGTATACAATTTATAATGATATTGAAATTTGTGGAGTTATTTTCAAATAACCATTTAATTAATATATGAGTTGTCGTTATATAATGATTTTTCGGTTATAGTTATGTTATTAAAAACACATAGTATTTACTTCAAAATCTATTATGTTAATTCAATACAAAATTATAAAATATTAAATATATGTGATACTAACTTTTGTATGAAATCACGAATGGACATTGTGAACTGTGATTCATATGTTCACCCATTGGAGTATCATTTTTTTCCCATTTATCAAATTCTTCCAAGCACGTAAAACACTTTACCTTATCTCCAACACCTGTGTAAACAAAACCAGCTTTGGCCATATCACGAGGTTTTAAAAAGGTAACAGGCCAGTCTTGAAACGTATTCATACGACCTCTACTTGTCGTCATCTATAAAGAAAAATAAGAATTAATTACAAAAATATTAAATTTATTTGATATTTACTTACAGACTCTCGAAGAAATCCACATCTATTAGTAGCGATACTAAAATGTATACATAATGGATTATCACCATTTCGCCATGTAGAAAGTCTTATTTTGCAAGTACTACATCTCACTAGATGTTTAACACCTAAGTAAGCAAAACCAGCTTGGGCCATTTCAAAGGGTGATATAAAAGTTAGACTCCAATTTTCATTAAAGGTTTTCAAACGACTTTCAAAATCCATATTAATATTCATGTCAATATCCATCTGCAAAGAAAAACACACATATCAATTAATTTGCATTTAATAAATAAAAACATCCTTTTAATACTCAATATCTACCTAAATGAGGGTATTGTACTAAGAGAAATACACAAAAATATAAATATTTTATAAATTAGATTTAACTTAAGTTATAGGAATTCTATAAAATATTGACTACCTATTAACTATTTAAATAAACACATAACTACATAAATTGATATCTTATTATTACTTATTATAAGATATCCGTAGCGTAATATGTTAATGATCCTTATAATATTTAAACTTTATATTATTTATTAGTTTATGAAATGACAATAATATATAAGTTTAGATTAAACAAAAACATGATTAAAAATAGATAATTGGTAGTATAAATATATAACTAATCAATCATAATAAAGTTAATGTAAGTGACAAACATTGCGTAAAATGAAACATACATAAAAAAATACGATGACCAAATATTATTGAAAATTGACTGTGACAGTTGTCGCTCGAAAAGCAGACTAAACAATCGGAGAACATAATTGAAATCTTTTATGATTTTAAAGACAAATAAAAGAAGAACTTCTTACCCTGTATTCGGTGCTAGCGGTTTTGTGTTTGGATTCACAAAATACGTCGTTGACGGACAAATAAAAAGTGATGAAAACTAGCACGTCTATTAGGGGCACCGAACAAAAGGTGACTGCAACTTCTGAAACGTCAAATATCACAAACTCATTAACACTAGCCGGACTCGATAATTCACACACACATCGCTGATAAGTGATGAATATAGTAGATGTTTTTGGAATTCTATACTGCTGATATACTTACTATCGGTTTACAAAAATGTAGCTTTATATGAGCACGTCTCCTCCGTACCTAACTTATGTTGTAGCTAACTAATTTCGACTGATTGATTTTTATGTAAAAATAACGTAAACCAATAAACAGTACCAGGAGAACTACGTTAAAGGCGAATTAAAGTAATGAAATATATTTGAACACGCCGGGCCGGCTTGGGGATCAGCAAAAGCGAAACATACTAAACAGTCATGCGCATCGAGATGTATATAGTATACCATATATAATATATATATACATAGTATAGTATAAACATCTATATGGTCATGCGTCATGCCCGTAATACTACGATCAATAAAACGTTGCAATTTAAGCGATTAGGACGGAGAAAAATGATAATATACTCATTATTATTCCAATCGAAATAGCTAAGCTCTAATGACATTGATAAGAACATTAAGAACTCGTTGAAGTATAGGTTTTTGGTAATCTATTTAAATGTATTAATTTGTTATATATTATCATAATTCATTATAACATTTTAAATGAAAAATATATTCTGTAGTAGTGCTGTGTAAAATTATAATAAAATAACGTTCAACAATGCGAAGCAAATTATAAACCATTAACTTTAATTTAAAGTGGCTGTTTTTGTGTGCACTACGATACATTTTGTGCACTACTCAAAATAAAAATGTGCACCACCTTTATCGTACTACCTATATTACATTCTGCGACCATACCTTGGGCGAATCGATGTTACTATAAGATCAAATTAAAATATGTGCTCTACGGAAAATCAAAAAAATAGCCACTGAATTTTTAAATATAATATTATATTGGACACCAAATTGCGTTAAAAAACCCATTAAATTGGCGTCAGTACGCAGCAAACTTGATAATAAAACGAGTGTTTGGTATCTTCACTTAATTTTATATTATATAGTCAAATCACGTCATGATTGTATTGATTGATTAAAAATAAAAAACAAAAACGTATAATACTATAATACTATTTAGGTATATTAAACTACTTATAAACAATAAATAGCAAAAAGGAAAATTTATTTTATTCACAAATTAAAAAACTATATTAATAAATTACTTAATACATAAAGCATTTTTTAAAAATTGTAAATAATAAAAAATAAAAAAAAATGATAAAAAATTTATATTACAAACTTTTTTTTTAATATTAGGTAATGTTACTTGAATTTGTTAATTTATTAAACTTTAAATTATGAACGATTTTTGAGTATGCAACTATTCAAAATTGTCATATTGTCACGTTTCATAGTTTCATACCATATAATAATATAAATATAAATTAGGTAGTTTTATGAAAATACGATATAAAAATTATATTATTATAACGAATTACCCGAAAATGACACCAAAACTTAAAAAAGAGCACTAATAGCTAAAACTACTTTAAATATGTAAAAAGTAGCAAAATAAAATTTCATATTTGGAGTGCTCAAAACAAATTTATAGCTTACCCTGCTATTTTTATCAGTATCCAATAACAATTAGCAAATGCTATAAAATCAGAGTCCTGGTTATAACAAATAATAATTGGTACGGGTTTTATCTTTTTACAATTATTAACAAATGTCATACAGTAAATAAATAGGCAAATAGCTAATTATACCAAATTGGTCTATAAATAATTATTTTATACAGCATACAATTAATAATTTCTTTATTATTTGTAGTATTTTTATTTCTTTTTTGAATAATAAATTGTACCAATTATTGCTTCAATAACAATGCCATTCAATAAAAAATGAAAAAAAAACCCGATAGGTCCAAAGTACTTCTGTAAAATACATAGATTCATGCATAAATACAAAATTTAAAGTTTTATAAATTTATATAAAATATAAATATCATATATTCATATTATGAGATTTTAATTTAACTATAACAGTATAACATAAATGTCCCAATCATGATATTAAACACAATAAGAAACTATGAGATATAAAATTGGGGATGAGTACGAGAGTCTTTCGGCTTTCCCTTCTTAGAGGTACTAATGTATAGAAGATATTTATTATGTTTATTTCTTACCTTCTTATCTTTCGAACAACTTATGGTCATCAGGTGCTGTATCTTGTCCGACTGGGTATAGTAGATATTAAATAATCAGAAGAGAAAGAAATATATTGAAATGTTATAATAAAATAAATCGAAAGATAGTGTTACAGAAAATTACATATATTACATTTATAAAAATCAACAGAAAAATAGAATATTTCTTGAGAATGTGTTAGGTGAGCGACTGAGCGTCGTGTTGACTGTCAGAGCCATAATATACTGTCGTAAAGAAGTTAATATGCCGCCTATGTACATGAATTTACAGACCGCGGAATTTATCATTCGTATATTGATATCGTTATAATATGTACTATTATAATAATAATTTATGTTTTTATAATTGCAAAGATAATAAATTTTCTTAAATTTAAAAATACTTAATTACTGATAAATGATAATTATTGTTTGTAGATTAATATTTACTTGTACTGTTGAACAGATAATTTTTATTTAATTTTCTTAAATCTAAAAGTAATTTAATTAATAATAATTATCTTTCGTTAATTATTGTTTGTGCAGCTGTACCAACGTGCCGGCTTGGATATAAGCAAAAGCAAAACTCACTACACAGTCATGCGCATCGAGAAGTATATAGTATACTATATATATGGTGATGCGTCATGCCCATAATATTACGATCAATAAACTTAGCAAATTAAGCTAAGGACTGTGCGGAGGAAAATGAAAATATACTCATTGATTATTCCAGTCGAAATGACTGAGCTCTAGTGACATTGACAAGAACTCTTGAAGTATAGGTTTTTGGTAACATATAAATGTATTAATTTGTTATATATTATCATAATTCTTAATAACAATTTTTATGAAAAATATATAGTATATACCTACTGTAGTAGTGCTGACATGCTGTGTAAAATTATAATAAAATTACATTCAGCAACGCAAAGTAAATTATAAACCATTAAATTTTATTTAAAGTGGCTATTTTTGTGTGTACTATGACACATTTTGTGCACTACGAAATTACTCATGTTCACCGCTGTAACGATTGTTACATACTTATTTATAAACATAATAATATACAACTGTAGGTACATATTATATACTTACACATATTATATATTATATAGTATACTTCCATATATGTATATAGGTGTATATATGTATGTGTATCGTAAACCAAAACATGTAAAATATATTATGATGATTGTGCATTATGCCCTTTCATTTTCTAATTGAGTGGCAAAAGATTTAAATATGTGGGTTGAATACTTAAATATTTATTAGCAAAACAAAAGTTGTTATAGTATAAATACACTTAATACATAATAAAAAAATTGTTTTTCAATTTTTAAAAATTTTATATAAACATATTATTAAACAAGCTATTTTATATTTGGTGTACATTTATATCTTATTTGAATAATAAAAGATTTAAATATGTGGGTTGAAAACTTAAATATTTATTAGCATAATAAAAGTTGTTTAAGTATAAATACACATAATATTGTGATAAAAAAATTGTTTTTCAATTTTTAAAAACTTTACATAAACATATAATTTAAGCAGATATATTATATTTAGTGTCCATTTATATCTTATTTGAATGAAATTTGTTTTAAAAGTTTGGTTTGAATACTTAAATATTTATTAGCAAAACAAAAGTTGTTATAGTATAAATACACTTAATACATAATAAAAAAATTGTTTTTCAATTTTTAAAAATTTTATATAAACATATTATTAAACAAGCTATTTTATATTTGGTGTACATTTATATCTTATTTGAATAATAAAAGATTTAAATATGTGGGTTGAAAACTTAAATATTTATTAGCATAATAAAAGTTGTTTAAGTATAAATACACATAATATTGTGATAAAAAAATTGTTTTTCAATTTTTAAAAACTTTACATAACATATAATTTAAGCAGATATATTATATTTAGTGTCCATTTATATCTTATTTGAATGAAATTTGTTTTAAAAGTTTGGTTTGAATACTTAAATATTTATTAGCAAAACAAAAGTTGTTATAGTATAAATACACTTAATACATAATAAAAAAATTGTTTTTCAATTTTTAAAAATTTTATATAAACATATTATTAAACAAGCTATTTTATATTTGGTGTACATTTATATCTTATTTGAATAATAAAAGATTTAAATATGTGGGTTGAAAACTTAAATATTTATTAGCATAATAAAAGTTGTTTAAGTATAAATACACATAATATTGTGATAAAAAAATTGTTTTTCAATTTTTAAAAACTTTACATAAACATATAATTTAAGCAGATATATTATATTTAGTGTCCATTTATATCTTATTTGAATGAAATTTGTTTTAAAAGTTTGGTTTGAATATTTAAATATTTATTAGCAAAATAAAAGTTGTTATAGTATAAATACACTTAATACATAATAAAAAAATTGTTTTTCAATTTTTAAAAATTTTTATAAACATATTATTAAACAAGCTACTTTATATTTGGTGAACATTTACATCTTATTTGAATAGCAAAAGATTTAAATATGTGGGTTGAATACTTAAATATTTATTAGCAAAACAAAAGTTGTTATAGTATAAATACACTTAATACATAATAAAAAAATTGTTTTTCAATTTTTAAAAATTTTATATAAACATATTATTAAACAAGCTATTTTATATTTGGTGTACATTTATATCTTATTTGAATAATAAAAGATTTAAATATGTGGGTTGAAAACTTAAATATTTATTAGCATAATAAAAGTTGTTTAAGTATAAATACACATAATATTGTGATAAAAAAATTGTTTTTCAATTTTTAAAAACTTTACATAAACATATAATTTAAGCAGATATATTATATTTAGTGTCCATTTATATCTTATTTGAATGAAATTTGTTTTAAAAGTTTGGTTTGAATACTTAAATATTTATTAGCAAAACAAAAGTTGTTATAGTATAAATACACTTAATACATAATAAAAAAATTGTTTTTCAATTTTTAAAAATTTTATATAAACATATTATTAAACAAGCTATTTTATATTTGGTGTACATTTATATCTTATTTGAATAATAAAAGATTTAAATATGTGGGTTGAAAACTTAAATATTTATTAGCATAATAAAAGTTGTTTAAGTATAAATACACATAATATTGTGATAAAAAAATTGTTTTTCAATTTTTAAAAACTTTACATAAACATATAATTTAAGCAGATATATTATATTTAGTGTCCATTTATATCTTATTTGAATGAAATTTGTTTTAAAAGTTTGGTTGAATATTTAAATATTTATTAGCAA
Source organism: Aphis gossypii (assembly GCF_020184175.1). Taxonomy (NCBI): domain Eukaryota; kingdom Metazoa; phylum Arthropoda; class Insecta; order Hemiptera; family Aphididae; genus Aphis; species Aphis gossypii. The sequence goes on from NC_065533.1 coordinate 53,543,333, forward strand.
AATAAAAGTTGTTATAGTATAAATACACTTAATACATAATAAAAAAATTGTTTTTCAATTTTTAAAAATTTTATATAAACATATTATTAAACAAGCTACTTTATATTTGGTGAACATTTACATCTTATTTGAATAGCAAAAGATTTAAATATGTGGGTTGAATACTTAAATATTTATTAGCAAAACAAAAGTTGTTATAGTATAAATACACTTAATACATAATAAAAAAATTGTTTTTCAATTTTTAAAAATTTTATATAAACATATTATTAAACAAGCTATTTTATATTTGGTGTACATTTATATCTTATTTGAATAATAAAAGATTTAAATATGTGGTTGAAAACTTAAATATTTATTAGCATAATAAAAGTTGTTTAAGTATAAATACACATAATATTGTGATAAAAAAATTGTTTTTCAATTTTTAAAAACTTTACATAAACATATAATTTAAGCAGATATATTATATTTAGTGTCCATTTATATCTTATTTGAATGAAATTTGTTTTAAAAGTTTGGTTTGAATATTTAAATATTTATTAGCAAAATTAAAGTTGTTATAGTATAAATACACTTAATAAATAATAAAAAAATTGTTTGTCAATTTTTAAAAATCTTATATAAACATATAATCAATACAGCTATATTATATTAATAGTCCATTTACATCTTATTTGAATAGCAAAAGATTTAAATATGTGGGTTGAATACTTAAATATTTATTAGCAAAATAAAAGTTGTTAAAGTATAAATACACTTGATACATAATAAAAAAGTTGTTTTTCAATTTTTAAAAACTTTACATAAACATATAATTTAAGCAGCTCTATTATATTTAGTGTCCATTTATATCTTATTTGAATGAAATTTGTTTTAAAAGTTTGGTTTGAATACTTAAATATTTATTAGCAAAACAAAAGTTGTTATAGTATAAATACATTTAATACATAATAAAAAAAATTGTTTTTCAATTTTTAAAATCTTATATAAACATATAATTAATGCAGCTATATTATATTCAGTGTCCATTTATATCTTATTTAAATGTTAAAAGATCTAAATGGGTATGATGGATACTTAGTCTTTCATTAGCAGAATACAAATTATAACAGTATAATTACACAATATTTTAATGAATTATGAAGATTTTCAATTTTTAACGATTCATATCATCATATTAAGTATGAGGTAATATCATCCCTCATCTGCATTATATTGTGATTTAAATAGCTATTACTTCAATTGTTTGAGATGAGTTCTGTGCTATATTAAGAAAAATCAGAAGATTGATATTGTGAATGTTCTTAGTTATTTATTAGTATAAATTTTTTTTCAATTTTTAAATTCCTGTATAAATTTAGTATCTATTAAGTTATATCATAGTTAGGAATAATTTTATTTCAAAATTATAGAAAATAGTCTTAAGTGTTTGAGATCAATATTGAATGATTTATTAAAGAAACCTGATGAATATTGTGAAAATCCTATCACAGTTTTGTATGATATAAAGAGAGGTTTTTTGACTATAGCAAAATCTAATAGGGCAATAATATAGTTTGGGTTAATTTTACAGATTATGTATCAAAAAATAAAATAATATACTGCTTATTGGCTTGATTTCGTTTTCCACCATATTGGGATTCTTTGTCTTATGGCTTTCGTTAATGTTAATATGTACTGCTTGATGTATATTTTCCTTGATTACTACTTTACTGCTGTTTGGATTATCCTGAAATATACACTTATTTCTTTTTACTAGTAAAACACAATATGATTAATTTGTGTTTACACAGCCTCTTTAGTTAATTTAATAGGTAATAGAATTGTTAAATTATTAACAGTCTAGTACCTAATTTTTTATTTAGTTACGCTGTCCTTTATTTTTTGGATTCATACCTGCGTGTAAAACATGCAGCTGTGTGTTATTGTGGTAATTGCTGGGTGTCTCTGTAAAATGTAAATGGTGTTGGTATTTATCAAGCTGGTCCGAGGTTTTCGAGATGTTGCTACATGCTTCGATAGTCCGATATCTTGTTACGGAATCAATTCACGTAAGTATTAAATACACCTCTAAAAATACAGAATTATAATACCTATTAAAGAAATAATACATAATGAGTTAGGATAAGTCACGGTGCCATACCCGTCGGCGTATCGCGTATACTATAAGGGTAATGTACTACAGGCAACAGGACTAAATCAACGACGGCGAAAGAATAATATTAATTATCAGAAACACGGTTATCTACTCGTGTAGATAATCGTGATCAGAAATAAACAAAACAATGAAAATACACTATAATATTATATTCTTATTTCTTACCATTTATTTATTTGACAGCAACCATTCACCATTCGTGGTTGCTCATACGTTGTTCGACTGGCGAATGTCGAAGAAATAACGTTTTGAATTGTAGTGTAGGAGGCGATCAGGTACTGTTTCAAGAATCCTAGAATATAATTTTTGTTTTTTTTTTTGTGTATTTACTATATTTTGTGTTCACTTTTAGTGTCGGTTTTTTATTTTAAATAATAATTTATATCCGTTATTATCATTATTAGTTATCAGTTTATCACTATATTTTATTGTTATCTCCGATAGGTATATTATATTTATCTATACCAAAGAACAAACTCTATACCAAGTTTCAAGGTGTTCTACACAAAAGGAGCGTAATGCGCGGTCATAATCGCGAGTTTGTTTATGCGTGATTCACAACCCATGTCTGATGAGCGATGGTTGTTTTTTCTATTTTAAAAGTTTATTAATTATACTTGTTTGTTATGTGTTTTTAAATAAAAATAATTTCATATTTTTTGTATTATTGTTGGTTCGCCTTTAGCTTTAATAATAAAAGATTAATGGGCCTTAGCGGCCGGGAGGGTAGGCAACTTATTGCACTACCGTCCCATGAGTATAATAAAAGAAACTGGTTGTATTGGTTACATAAAAATTGTATAATAATAATTGACCACTTGGTCCAATAAATGAATAAAATAATAACAATATATCACAGACAGTAGGATAATATCAGTCCAACTTATAAATATTATATAACAATGGTATACTCAAATAATACTAATAACGATAATAAATAATAATGACCCGTCGGCCAATGACTGATTATAATAAAGTATATCACATACCCTTGGGGTTATGGCGTCTTGAGGTGCCGGGATCCGTATAATAATAATAAATTTAAAATACAATAAAAAGTACAAGATTGATCCCGCACACACTCAAGAACGCCGCTAACCTCAACACGAAGACACAAGAACTCACAATACACACTGCTACAGCGGACACACAACGCAACAAACCACGAGGAACACAATCTTCTGCTGGTAATCAATGACCGCCCTAAACTAGGGGAAAAACAATTAATGATGGGCAATAAATGCGCGAACGATAGTTACCAGACAGAAGAAATCACAAAACACAAGAAAAACGTGGTTTGACAGCTGCAGCAGGAACAAGAAACACAGTATGGGCACGGGCGCACGGCTTGCTGGATCGTGGGCAGCGGACCAAAGTAAAGTGCCCGAATTCACATAACGGACAAGAGAACGAAGAAACTCAAAAGAACGGTCTTTCAGTGTCACCACACTAAAACAATAAACAATGGAAAAACTAGAAACTTTGTGACACTGAAAGCATGACTAGATGAAAAACTTAAAGTTTTGAACATAACCGAATATAAGAAAACATTGATAATGATTCCACAGCTGGCCGGTCGCACACTAACGCCTGATAAGCGTCAGCCGACGAAGGCTGCAACTGTGGAACGCACCGTTACGTGCACACGAATATGATAACAAAACGAAACGAAAACATGCTACATTGAATACAAACATACTCCCCCCTTTGAAAGATTGTCTTTCAAAAACTTTCACATTAAAAAACAAATATTATAATGTTGACTAGAGCTGCTGATAATAAAATAACACAAACTAACAAATAATGCTCAGTCTTAAAAATACATGAGATAAAAAACAATTAATGATAAATAAAATAATACATATAGGTAAAATTCATAATAAGTAATATGACATATAATATATAAATAGATTAATAGAGTGACTTGATTAGACGGGCTCCTCTTCATCCTTAACGTGGGGTAGAACAGCAAGTTTAGTAGTTGGACGCTGAAATTCTCTTCCCGCTGAGTTACGTACAGTGACAACACGCACCATTCCATCCGAACCAGGATGAACTTGAATGACTCTGACCATAATCCACTTCATTGGTGGCAAATTGTCCTCTTTTAAAATTGCAAGGGATCCAACTTCAATATTGTCCTTTTTTGACAGCCAGCAACCTCTCTTATGAAGTTGTGGTAGGTACTCGGAACTCCAACGTTTCCAAAATGTCTGAGCTTGTACCTTTGCAAGTTCTAATCGCTTTATTCGATTCAAGGGTAAGCCAGTACTGTCAGGTTCAGCGGGCAATGTAAGAACACCACCTACCAGAAAGTGACCCGGGGTCAATGCAGTAAAATCTGAAGGATCATCAGACATAGGTGATATAGGGCGCGAGTTTAACACAGCTTCTATTCTACATAACATGGTGCTCATTTCCTCAAATGTAAGAAGGCCCATAGTATTCATTTTTAACAAATGTTTTTTGGTCGACTTGACTGCAGCCTCCCACAACCCACCAAAGTGGGGTGCCGACGGTGGTATAAAATGCCACTGAACATGGTGATGTGACAGCTCTTCCTCTACTGTACGTTGCCCTTTGGTTTTTTTGAAGTATGAATATAACACCTTATTGGCCCCTACAAAATTAGTTCCATTGTCACTGTAAATGTGACTGCAGTGTCCTCGTCTTGCCATGAACCTGGTCAGAGCAGCCAAGAACGCATCGGATGTGAGGCCATTAACCAACTCTAAATGCACAGCACGTGTGACGAAGCAGACAAAAACAGCTATATAACACTTGACGCTCACAACTCTTCTGATGCCACTGCGAATGAGAATCGGACCACAGAAATCGACGCCAGTACGATCAAATGGCCGCTCAATATTTACTCGCTCCCGTGGAAGGGGTGCCATTAACGGAGTGATGAATTTAGGACTTGAACGGAAACAGGTAATACAATTCCTTACTGTTTTCTTCGCAATTAACCGCCCACGCAGAGGCCAGTACCGCAGATGTATATTAGCCAGCAGGCCTTGAGGGCCTATATGGAGCAACCTATTATGTTCATGTTTAAAAATGAGTTGAGTTATATTGCTCTTGAACGGTAATACTATGGGACATTTACTATTAAAAGCGATGTCAGCATTCGATAGTCTGCCACCAACCCGTACTAGTCCATCAGTATCCATGAAAGGATTGAGGGTGCGCAGAGGGCTACGACGCCCTACCATTTTGTCGGCTTTTAGATCAGATACTTCTTGCTCAAAAGCACGTGCTTGAACATTTTTTAACAGCAACGTAATGGCTTTGTTAACCTCAAGAATACTTAGAGGGCCACCCTGTCGTGTAGAAGGTTCACTGTTGCGAGCATTGCAGCCAAAACGTAGTAAATAGGCGGTGATTCTACTCAACCTTGTCCATGAGGAATACCTATCATTAATGAAGAACTCTGTTTGCTCATTAACAACAAGGATTGAATGTATTATTCGAAGTTCAGGTATTTCTGATGGTATAACAACTTTACTAGATGGCCAATTACTTTCAGCTTGAGATAACCACTCTGGTCCATGCCACCATAAGTTGTTATCGGATAGAGTTTCAGCTAGGCAGCCGCGGGTAATTATGTCTGCCGGATTACTGGTAGTTGGCACATGTCGCCACTGATTAGCATTAGTTAAGTCTAGGATTTGCGCCACTCTGTTCGATACATAAGCCTTTAATGGTTTGTCATTATTGATCCATGCTAAGACAATGGATGAATCAGACCACAATGTGACGTTTCTAGCGCTACAAGAGATACTGATGCGCTCCAGTTCTCTGGAAACCATGCTAACTAATTCGGCTAAGAGAAGTGCACCACAAAGTTCTAGTCGAGGGATAGTGCTTGCCTTTAGTGGAGCAACTCTGGATTTGGAACAATACAATTGACTTTGCCCGGTTATGGTTGATAGAATATAAATGCATGCACCGTAAGCGTTTTGTGAAGCATCGCAAAACCCATGCAATTGGACTGCTTCATAATTACTGAATGGGACATGACGTGGTATAAGTAACTGCTCCAATGATTTGAGACTGGCATAAAATTGAATCCATTTTTGTTGCATTTCTGGTGGTAGTGGCGTATCCCAACTTAATTTCAAGGCCCACAACTGCTGCAAAAAGACTTTTCCTCGAATGAGAACAGGTGACACAAAACCTACTGGGTCAAATACCCGGTTGATATCAGACAGTAGTGATCTTTTGGTCAGTTGAAGTGGCTGAGACCATGGTTTGAAAATGAACTTGAAACAATCTAACCTCGGCTGCCACACAAGGCCTAGTGTACTTATGGTTTCTTCGTCACTAATTGACAACATATAATTAGATTGACTCTCTGAATTGGACATTTTGGACAATACAAATTCAGAATTAGAACACCACTTCCTAAGTGAAAATCCAACCTTATTGAGCTCAGTTGACATCACTTGATACAGGTTGTAACATTCTTCTTCGGTCTGACAGCCGCTCAATAGATCGTCAACGTAAAAATCTTGTTGTATAGCACGCTGAGCAGTTGCATCTTGAACCATATAACTTGCCTCAAGTAAACACCGTGTGGCTAAAAATGACGCAGCTCTAGTGCCATATGTGACAGTGAGGAGTCTGTAATCCTTTAAAACTTCATCAGAATTTGACCGAAATACTATTCGCTGTAAGTCACAGTCTGCAGGTGCAACACGGACCTGGCGATACATTTTTTCAATATCTGCAACCAAAGCATACCTATAAAGACGGAATCGCAGCACTATGGATAACAATTCAGGTTGAACGGGCGGTCCACATACCAATATGTCGTTAAGACTTAAGCCAGATCTTGTAACTGCTGAGCCGTCGAACACAACACGAGTTTTTGTGGTTAGGCTGTCGCCCTTGGTCACAGTATGGTGAGGGAGGTAGTAAGTAGGAAGGTCCGTGTCCTTAGCCTCTTCCATATGACCCAGTTTAATGTACTCAGACATGAATTTTTTATATTCTTGAGCTAGCATACTATCTCGATTCATCTTTCGCTCAAGGTTGAAGAAACGCTGCTGCGCCATAAGTCTTGAATCACCTAGCACCTCAGGATCACGCAGAAATGGCAATCGTACCACAAATCGGCCAGAACGATCCTGGGTTACTGTACTGGTAAAGTGTGCCTCAGCTACTGACTGGTCTTCCTTGACACCACAAGTGGGGCGGTCTGTAAGAGCTAGAGATGACATTGATTGACACTGTATTAATAGACTTGACATGCACATATGATAATTTGCTATGGGCATTGAACCAGTTAGCACCCATCCTAAACAGGTGTTATGTAGAACAGTACCCTCTGGTGTTTTCTTGCTTTCGCCGATTAACAGTTCATAAAATATTTCAGCACCAATTAGCACATCAACATTGCCTGGTTCATGGAATCCAGGATCAGCTAAACGGTTTAATATTGTGTCGGGAATGTTTAATTGATTGATGTTTACACTGTGACTTGGTAACTTGTTTGTTATAGAGTTGATTACATGGAAATTGATAGATGCTTCATAGTCACTAAGTCGTGAACGCATGGTTGTGTTTATCATTGTGCCAGTCTTAGCAGCTACAGATCCAATACCAGCCAATGATACAGAGCCTTGAATTCCAATAATATTCAGTCTTGATGCACACTCACTGGTTATAAGGCATACTTGTGACCCGGAATCCAATATGGCACGACATGAAATCTGTTGACCAGATGAATTTGCTAAGTTGACCACTGCAGTAGCTAACATTATTTGTCTTGGTGCAGTAGGATTGTTGTTAGCTTGCTCAACATAGGCTACCACAGATTGGCCTTGTGGCGAAGATGGCTGTTCATTTGCTGAAGGAGGCTGGTTGTTCAGTTCATCGCTGTGCAATTTAGTATTGTGTCGCCTTCCACACTTAATACAGTTGCCACCACGACATTGGCGAACTTGATGCCCAGGATATAAACAATTATAACATAACTTATTTTTGAAGACTACATCTTGGCGTTCAGTATGGGACATTTTATTGAAGTTTTCGCACAATGCTAATCGATGATGTTCAGGACACACTATGCATTTTCTTTCCTTCGACGGACTGTTGCTATTTTGATGTGCAAATAAAACCTTTTTTTGCATTGAGCGTTCCCCACTAAGCGGCTTAAGTTGGGTGGACTGGTTGCCAACCTCACCGACTTCATAAGCAGAAACTCGATTTGCCAGGAATTTTTCCAAATCGCGGAATTTCGGGAGCTCTTTTGATGTTTGCAGCAGCTGCCATTCACCCACAGTAGTAGGATCTAATCGGCAACATAACAACGTCACCAACCATGCATCCCATTCTTGTATGTTTTGACCGAGTGCCTGCAAGGCATTAACTTGGGATACCACATGGTGGTGTAACTGGCGTAGTGCGCTGGCAGTAGGTCTATGGACTTGTGGTGTCTGAAACAATGACCGTATGTGCGACTGAATGATAAGAGATTTATTTTCATATCTTTCGACTAAGGCGTTATATGCAGTATGATAATTTATATCGGTAGTTGGAATAGTGCGGACTACATCTGCTGCAGGACCAACTAAGCAAGACTTCAAATAATGCAAACGTTGCACGTCGGACAATCCAGTATTTTGATGAAACATAGCGTTAAACGAATCAAGGAACGATACCCAGTTTTGCAATTCACCATTGAATACAGGAGCTGGGATAGATGGCAGCTTCATAGAGTCACGAATGACGGATTGTGAATGTGCAGTAGATACATTAGATGTTGACTTGTTATTATGTTCGACTAGGTCCAATACCTCAGCCTTAAGTGAGCAGAAAAAATCATCCGTACTGACACGATCATCCAACATTTCATCAGTGACGGAGTCAAAACCTTCGATTTCGTCCTGGAGCACCTCATATCTGGCCATGTATTGCATTAAACTATCTAACCTTGTTTGTAATTGATTCATTGATTTGGAAGTAGGGTCATATTTATCGATGAACATCTTGATAGAATGCATGGACTTCTTGACTTGATCCCTTTTCTTGATTAACTTCAGTAACTCAGCTGGCTGTTTATCATCAGCTTTACTCATGTTGATTGATGACAGTACAATATTATAACAATTAAAACACTAGGTAACCCACAGATGACAAGATTTAATAATAATTCAATATAATAATATAAAAGTGAGTTTACATGCGATATGTAATATAAATTTATAAGTCTATGAATGTAGGTTATCCAAGTTACAGAATAATAATATTATAATTTAAGAAAACATCATCTGATCACAAAGACCATACAAGTAATAATTAGAAGTAAAATTCTATGAATAAATAACAATATTTTAAAAATAAATACAGCAAATACAAGTTTGAATAAGATATAAAAATCACAACATGAAATAAAATAATAATACCAATACAACCAAGTATCACGTCGAGGTCACCAAATGTTGGTTCGCCTTTAGCTTTAATAATAAAAGATTAATGGGCCTTAGCGGCCGGGAGGGTAGGCAACTTATTGCACTACCGTCCCATGAGTATAATAAAAGAAACTGGTTGTATTGGTTACATAAAAATTGTATAATAATAATTGACCACTTGGTCCAATAAATGAATAAAATAATAACAATATATCACAGACAGTAGGATAATATCAGTCCAACTTATAAATATTATATAACAATGGTATACTCAAATAATACTAATAACGATAATAAATAATAATGACCCGTCGGCCAATGACTGATTATAATAAAGTATATCACATACCCTTGGGGTTATGGCGTCTTGAGGTGCCGGGATCCGTATAATAATAATAAATTTAAAATACAATAAAAAGTACAAGATTGATCCCGCACACACTCAAGAACGCCGCTAACCTCAACACGAAGACACAAGAACTCACAATACACACTGCTACAGCGGACACACAACGCAACAAACCACGAGGAACACAATCTTCTGCTGGTAATCAATGACCGCCCTAAACTAGGGGAAAAACAATTAATGATGGGCAATAAATGCGCGAACGATAGTTACCAGACAGAAGAAATCACAAAACACAAGAAAAACGTGGTTTGACAGCTGCAGCAGGAACAAGAAACACAGTATGGGCACGGGCGCACGGCTTGCTGGATCGTGGGCAGCGGACCAAAGTAAAGTGCCCGAATTCACATAACGGACAAGAGAACGAAGAAACTCAAAAGAACGGTCTTTCAGTGTCACCACACAAAAACAATAAACAATGGAAAAACTAGAAACTTTGTGACACTGAAAGCATGACTAGATGAAAAACTTAAAGTTTTGAACATAACCGAATATAAGAAAACATTGATAATGATTCCACAGCTGGCCGGTCGCACACTAACGCCTGATAAGCGTCAGCCGACGAAGGCTGCAACTGTGGAACGCACCGTTACGTGCACACGAATATGATAACAAAACGAAACGAAAACATGCTACATTGAATACAAACAATTATTCATATAATATTTATATTCTACATTTATAGCATTACGTGCCTATCCTTACAAGTACCTACACTTAACAGTAATTAAACATTTTAAACTTTAGTAAGCACTAAAATCGAAACATAAAACAAGTGTCGTATACGGCGGTATATAAATTGTATACGGACGGATAGTGTTACGTCACAAATGTCATAAATCCTTATCAAATGTCCCAATTGGATCCAAACAAATATTTCGTACCATATGAAAAACATATACTTTTAGAAAATTTGAACAAAATTTTAGTTTAAACTTTCAATTTACGCGATTTTTCATTAAACTAACTATGCACAGTGCATTAGTACACATAATCCTTAAGAATTAAACAATTTTGCTTAAACAACGTGTAAAATGTTAATTTTAAGCGATATTATTACATTGTAATAGCTTTTGTTTGGATCCAATGGATCCATTGATAAGATTTGTACGTATGATAAGAACGTGTATGACGTTTATCACTATCCGTCCGTATTCCGTATTCGTCGTGGTGTACGGCAATGACGTCACATAACGGGGAATGAATGCGGGGGATTCGTTTTGTTTACACGACTATGAAGCAACCTATATTATTATCTATAAACCTTGATGGACGATAACGACGATTGTCGGCGAGACTGCGGTATGTTGTTATTCGATAGCGTACGAGTAGCTGTACACGTGGTCTAGTCGCCATCGATATTCGTTTTTCGCTTTGTATCCGCTCGTCCGCGACAATCGTTCGCGAGCATCACGATCCGTTGTTTAGGCCGGCGAGGACTAGATTGCAGTCTTAACGCTGTCGAACGCATTGCCGTCCTGAGCGATGTCGTCCAGTAAAATATTCTTGCAGAACCGAGCTCTCGGTGAGTACCTACTGTTGTCAATTTGTTTTTTTATATTTACACGTGGCCGGCCGTCCTCGCGACAACGAAGTTGTCACGTCTGCGGCGTTATCCGTCCCGTTCAAAAAGTAATCGACTTTTTATGGATACGTCCAACACGGTACAAAGTATCTATTAGAACGGGGAATCGTAAGTTCCTACACGAGAGTAACAGGTAGACAATTACATACGTTAATTCCTACATATGTGATGTGTAAGTTCCTACACGATGGAAGACTGGTAGGTACATATGTAAGTTCCTACAGGGTAAAAAAAAGGTACATGTGTAAGTTCCTACACTAAGTATATTATAAGTTATCAATCTACGTCTATAAAATACTGTCATACATTTTAACCCTCTATTCTTAAACTTGATTATCTATCTCTTTTAAGCATAGCTTGAGTTAGAGATAGAGAGTGTAACAATGCTATTCTAAAAACAAAAATTCTATTCCAAATACAATTATATAAATAAATAAAATGTGTACAGTTTAGTTAGTTATTTAAATAAAACAATTTTAAAATAAATTTATAGAAAAATCAGAAATTACAAAAGAAAATAATAAAATTAGTTTTATAGATATTAAAATTTTAGAATTAAGATTCATAATACAATAATAATTAAACTAACTCTAAGAATAAATACTTATGAACACATTGTTTAACACTACTTTGATGCTGATGGATGTTTTTTTTATAGGTACTCATATGGCATTAAGTTGAAGTACGTAGGCCCCAAATAGTCCACAAATGATTGACCGAAAGATTTTTTGGGATATTTTTTCGGGAATATTATAAACCATATTTTCACTTTTATCTTCAGAAGAAATGTTATATTTCCCCTTTATTAATTGTTTGAAAATAAACATGATTGCTATTTTTTTATAGAGGAATTTTACTGGTAGAACACCCAAACTCCTATAGTTTCGACTAGTCGACCCTTCAAGAGCATACTTATTCAAACATATTCTAACTATTTTATTTTGATTTACTTGTAGCTGTTTTAAAATACATTCACCTAGTCCACCCCATATTAATAACCCATACTGATAAATCGACTGATATAAAGCAAAATATACTATACGAATTGTTTGTGTAGGTATTAAATTCTTAAGCTTTATAAATTTGTAAGTTATTGTACATAACTTTCCTAATAAATTAATTGTGTATATGTAAATTCCACAATCGCTATTACTTTGTTGCCACTATCTAATTCTTTCTATAAAAACTGAGTTGTACTATAAAGAGCGTCCTCTGTACCAATACCAGGTCTAAATCCATACTGGTTTTTAGATAAAAGTTTGTTGTTTTCCAGAAATGTAATTAACCTTACTTTAATTATTTTTTCTAGGATTTTGGAAAAACTTATTAGCAGGGATATTGGCCTATAATTGTTAATACATTTACTATCTCCACCCTTTAAAATAGGTTTAATAACGGCTACCATTAGATTATCAGGAAAAACACTTTGCTTTATACTGAGGTTATAAAATATATAAACAAGCAGATCAATTATTAATTCTAGAATATGTTTTAATAAGTTTGTCGTTATTCTATCATAACCAGCCGCAGTATCATCTCTAGAGCTGTTTACAATTTTTAGAACTTCAGCACTCTCAATTTTTTCTAAAAAACATTTATCAAAACAAAATGTATTATTAACAATTAGATTTTCATTATTTACCTCATTGCTAAAATTATCAGCTAATTTTTTTCCTACGTTTACAAAGTAATCGTTAAAAATATTAGATACCATTTCAGGATCCGTTTCTGCATCAAACATTTGGTCATTATATTTATTACCATTTCAATTTTATCCTTGTTATTTGATTTAGAACGCGTTATTTCATTTATTAGATGCCATGTTGCTTTAGAACTATGAGAGACACTCTTAAACTTTTTTTCATAAAAACTTATTTTAGCAAGTCGTAGAACACTTGTATATTTATTTTTATATTTTTTATAATTGATAGCTAATTTAAAATTATTAGGATTTTTCTTATTATTAATGATAGAGCTTGTTTATGTCGTCTAGAACATAGTAAACCCGCGGACATCCACTCTTTTAAACGTTTATTTTTACAACTTATCACTTTAATTTACAGTTGATATATCAATTGTCTTACTAATTATATTTTGAAATGTATTAAAACACTCATTAGCGTTAGTTTTGTTATATATTTCAGACCATTTTTCTGTTTGTAATAAGCGTTTAATTTGATTATGATCAATTATAGAAAAAGTATTATATTAAGTTTTTAAGGTATTGATTATTGGTAAAGAAACACAGATAGAAAAGTGGTCACTTATATCAGTCTGCAACACACCAGAGTTCACTAAATTAATTAAGTGCTCATTACTGTTAATAAATATATGATCCAGACAAGCATGGTTACGACCATTAGGTAATCTGGTATTAATGTTTATAAATGACGCAAAACCACTCACAGATAATAGATCTAGGTATTCATTATTAATTAAATTATCACCGACAATATTTATATTCATATCTCCAATGAGAACAATATAGCCACCTTTATAATTATATTCCTTTATAACATTACTTAATGTTTCCATAAAGCTACGTATATCAGTCGAGGGTGATCTATAAATGCATAAAATATTTATAGGCAGACATAGATTCATTAAAGATATTTTAACAATGTTTGTTTCTACATAATCGTATTCAAAAAAGTCTACATTAAAAGTGTTTTTAACAAAAATAACTATTCCATCATTTTGATTTCTCTTAATAGTTGAAAAAAATAAATTATAGCCATCAATAGTGTAGTTACAATGATTCGAAGCATTATGCCAAGTTTCAGTTAAAATAATTATATCTAATTTTTCATTATTTTTATCACTTTCTAAAAACAACATTAATTCATCAAAATTGGCGTTTACACTTCTAATATTACAACAAAAAATATTTACATAATTAATACTATTTACATTTTTTACATGATAAAATTCAGAAAAAGATTCAAAATAATTTGTTTTATAACTTAGATATCCTTCAATATTTAAACATTTTTCCATTTAAAATATAATATAAAATATAAACAAAAATAACCTGCTTTGTAATGATGTTAAATTAAATTAGTTTAGATCCTCATTATCAACTATTATGGCTTTTGTACTTTCACTGTTTTTTAATAAACAATTTTAAGTCTTTAAACCAAACAAATTTAAAGCTCTTTTCACGTGCAAACAATTTAGCTTTAAAAAACAGATTTCTATTAAACAGAGTTAGACAATCATTAATATAAATCTTATCATTATTCCAGTTAGCATTAACAGCTTCACCTGTTAATTTTGTTTTCCTTACATTTTCTATTTGTCTGGAATTCAACAATCATTTTTCTGGGTTTGTTTTGGAGTTTAGTCTGGATACGATAAGCTTTCAAAATAGTTGTTTCAACTCCTACTGATGCTGCGATTGCCTCCACTGTTTTAATACAATTTTCATTATTTGTTTCTGGAACACCAACAATTTCAGCAAAATGTTCTATTGATTTTTGTTCTAAGACATTTATACGCTTATCTAAGAAAGTAACTTCATTTTTCAGTTTATTATTTTGTTTCCTTAAAATTTGATTTTCCTCCTTCATATATTTTATTGTCGTTAACATTTCCTGTAGTTGTTTACCAAAGCTATCAAACTTATCGCTCATGTAGTTAACTGAATCAATTAAACTTTTAAAAGTTTCGTTTGATAAGGTACATGAATCCATACTATTAAGTACCGTAGTACTTACCGAAGTCGGTGTTTTATCCTTTGGAACAGAAAATTTGCATTTATTACAACTCCAGTTAAATTTGGCGTTTTTTGACATTTTTCTAAACGAGATTTCTCTTAACGAAGCACATCCGAAATGAAAAAGTGTAATACACGTTGAACATTTAATTTCATCTCCCTCAAAAATATCATCATTGCATTCATTACACAACATTTTCACAACTTATAATTATTTATAAAATATAATCGAGAAATAATAAGCAATTAACTATTTAATCACAAAGAGAATTAAAGATAACACACGACTAACGTCCGTACTCTTCAAGCACACTATGCACACTGGATATTAGATTGATAACTTATAATATACTTAGTGCAGGAACTTACACGTGTACCTGCTTTTTACTGTGTAGGAACTTACATATGTACCTAATTTTATCGTGTAGGAACTAACATAGGTATGTATCTTGTTAACCTGCTAGGTCTCGTGTAGGAACTTACATTCGCCTATTAGAACACTGGAACACAAATGGTTTACACGCACTCGACCACTTCCTTTACTCCGTTAGTCTACCTCTACATCATTTGAACCTTGCGTTTAACGTAATACATTTTTCTTTGTTTGGTCAATTGATGTACATCGATGATCAATGTTATTGATACTCTTATAATCCGATAATGTGACAAAACTGCATTTGTTTATTAGTTATTACAGTCGACTACTGACGCTTAGTGGGATATTGAACATTATTAGAATAGCGTTATACTTTTGTTAACTAAAATAAAGTCTATAGTTTTCTGTTGATGATTTACTTTTATGCAATCGATGGAGCTGGGTTTGTGAACTATATGATACTGATTAAGAGAAAATGAATATATAAGTAATTACACATTTTTATCAGAATAAGATATTTGAAGTATGAAAAGTACCTAACGTTAACCATTTAAATCATTTTAATACTTCACTAATTTGTCAGATAATAGTTTGAAACAATTTTGGGGTTTTACTGTTCATCTTGTTATTTATAAATGTATATAATAGCATTGTGTTGTGGTATTTAAGGTATTTAATATTTTAGCTCAAATGAAATAAAATAATAAAATAAAAGTATCTATCTTAACAATGTACTACTAGTATTTAAGTCTTACTTACACGTTTTAATATGTTAAATACCTACTAATTACCAATAAATGTTTATTATTTTATTATAATAGTTCGGCCATTTGTATTAATTTATTTTTAAATTGTTTCAGGATATGTCAGCAATGATATTCCACTCGTTACCCGATACATACACATCAGACGAGAAAATATCATAATCACATGCGTTGGACGTGCTTTTCACACATATAGTTCTGATAGATTTCAACTTCTATCAGTAAGCCCACAACATGAAACTGACATAACTTGTTTAGCGGCTGATAGTTATCTGGTTTATACTAGTTGTGGAAATAATATATATGCATGGCGACGAGGGATAGAAGTAAAACACATGTATACAGGTCACAAAGCAGCTATCAAATTATTGTTTCCATTTGCGGCTAATTTAGTGTCTATTGATGAATCAGGAGTTCTTAAAATTTGGGATGTAAAAAGTGAGAGTTTATACAAAGAAATTCAATTAGACTTCACTGCAACAGCTATATGCCATCCACCAACGTATACTAATAAATTATTAATTGGCTCAGCTGAAGGAAAATTACAGCTGTGGAACATAAAAACAGGATCTATGATATATGAATTTAAGGGTTGGAATAGTTGTGTGACCAGCTTAGAACCAGCTCCAGCTGAAGACATGATGGCAATAGGATTGAGTAATGGAAAAATTATTTTGCACAATTTAAAGTTTGATGTAACCAGCATAAGTTTTACACAAGATTGGGGTTCGGTTACACGTATAAGTTTTCTTATTAAACGACAATTAATGATAACTGGTAGTCCAAAGGGCACTGTAGTAGTTTGGAATCTCGAGGAAGGAAAAGTTGACAGCTTAATTATTAAAGCGCATCATGGACCAGTTTGTGGTCTTCAGTGTTTACCTGACGAACCACTTCTTGTGACTTCGTCTTCTGATAATTCTTTGAAAATGTGGCGTTTTGACATGTCTGATGGTTCGGCCAGTTTGTTTAAAATACGTGAAGGTCATTTCAAACCTCCTGTTTCTATTCGTTTTCACGGGGCGGATGGTGCTAGTATTTTAAGTTCTGGCAATGATTCATCATTGCGTGTCTTCAATACAGTCACTGAAATTGCGAATAAAAGTTTTGGACGTGCATCATATAATCGAAAAGCTTCTAAAAAAAATGGAAATAAATGGGCTGATCCTCTTATAATGCCTCCAATATCTACTTTCACATCAGAAACTACACGAGATAAAGAATGGGACAGCATTGTTGCTGTACATAGAGGCATACCGACTGTAACTACTTGGTCATTTGACAAGAGTAAAATGGGAGAGCATAAGTTATGTCATGAAAGATTTAAGAAAAATGTCAGTGGGCAGAAAGGAATCAGCGCCACATGTGCATGTCTTACGCATTGTGGTAATTTTGCAGTTGTTGGATACAGTTCTGGTCACATTGATAAGTACAACATTCAGTCAGGCTTACATAGAGGAACTTATGGAGAACCAATAGCCCATAAATGTGTACGTGGAGTCTATGTAGACACACTTAATCAAATAATGGTATCTGGTGGCTCTGATACATTTTTAAAATTCTGGAATTTCAAAAAATTAAGTATGTCACATTTATTTTAAAATATATTGATTAAATAGCATTTTATTAAAAATATTTTATTTTTTTTTGCAGATTTATTGTCTAAATTGGAGTTGGATGATACAGTTTCATTATTTAGCTGGCACACAGAAAGTTCATTCCTTGCAGTTGCTTTAGATAATTATAACATTAGTCTAGTTGATATTGATACTCGCACCATCATAAGAAAGTTTACTGGTCACCGAGGTCCTTTAACTGATTTGACATTTAGTCCAGATTCCAGATGGTTAGTTTCATCAGCAATGGATTCAACCATTCGTACTTGGGACATTCCATCATCATCAATGATTGATATACTTAAAGTAAGTTACCTGATATATTTATGATTGGATCATAAATATTATATAATTATATATATTTAATTGTTATAATATTTTAGGTTGATACACCTTGTGTATCTTTAACATTTTCTCCAAACGGTAATAATCTGGCTACGGCGCACGCCGACCAACTTGGTATAATTTTATGGATAAACAAAACCATGTATAAACATGTCGGTTTGCAAAATATCTCCAAAGGGCAAATCGATACTTTTATTACTATGAGCGGCCAAAATGACGCTGGATGGCAAAGTCTATTAAATTTAGATGCTGTCAAAAAAAGAAACAAACCAGTACAACCACCTAAAGCTCCAGCTGCTGCTCCATTTTTCCTGCCTACTATACAATCAGTAGACTTTCAATTCGATTTAAATGGAGTTGGTAAAACAGATACAAATACTAAAATTCCGGAAACAGTTATGCATACTGTTTTTGCTCAACAACTTTTAAAAGCTACTTCGTCAAAAGATTATCAAATTTTATTTGATCAATTAAAATTAATGGGACCATCAGCTTTGAACTATGAATTAAGAAGCTTATCGCCAGAAGCAGGAGGGACTTATGAATTAATAATTAAATTTTTAAATCTTTTAAATGAAATATCAATCAAAAACAAAGACTTTGAGTTGATACAATCATATTTGGGTGTATTTTTAAAATATAATGGACGTGCATTGGCCCAGCGACCAGAAGCAATCAACAGTATTGAGGAGATATCAAAACATAATGCATGGGAGCATTTACAAAATAACTTTTTATTATGTCTAAGTATTATTGAATATATGAAAAATAATTAATAAGCATTTATTTGAGTTCTTGTTTATTTTTTTAATGCTTGTGTTAAGCATTTATACATTTATACAGTTTAATATCTAGTTAGAATTATTTAATTGATCAAAGATAATACAATATAATTTATTAATTAAACAAATAATCAAATACAATTCAAGAATCAATATTAATACATTATAATACAACTTAATAAGGTATTTAAGAAACATATTTATTATATTGTTTTTAAATTATAACATCATATATTATGGTGTTAAGTTAAACATAAAGTAATTTTAGTTAAATATTGAAATGCTAAATATTCTGTTTCAGAATATGGAATTAAAAATGTGTGTTGATATTCAACAATTTAAAAAGATACAGTTAAAAATTTATGTATGATCAACAACATTAATTGTTTTTAAAATAAGTGTTGTTTGATAATAAAATAGCCTTATATATATTATAAACTTGTATTTTTAAAATATGACTAAAATTTATGGAATAATTAATTATTTAAGATGGTTTTACAATTCATTGTGATTTGAGTAAAAATATATTATTTATCACTTGTAGGAAAAGATAATGAGAAATCTACAGATGAAGTAGGTATACTCAAAGAGACACGACATAAATAAATAATAATTAACATTTAGATAACAGTGGTAAAAACTATTTATAATCATAAACTTTTTATAATTTATGAGTGGCAATTATTGTAGGCAAAAAAAGTTGAAGATGATTCGGTCATGTTATTAGTATAACTAATAAACTATAAAGTAGAGAATAATATCAAAAAACAAATATATAATCAGAACAGGATTAAATGAAAATAGCTGGTGCGAGTAAAGAAGAGTTTTGGGTGACAACTCTATGCCCCATAAAAAAAAGAATAAGAATGATCAACCCCATGTTGTTGGGACCGAAAGGAAAAAGAAAAAAGACGTCATAATAGTATACAATGTAATGCATTTTAAGAATGTGTGATCAGACCATTTTTGGTAAGTACCATTTATACTGTTATACCACTGCTATTAGTGTTACTACTCACAACGATCAACAGGGATGTAGCGACCTTATGAAATAATTTTTAGATACTTGTTAACAGATTGAAAGAATAAAGTTAATTTTTAAAAGTATTTAAGAATAAACACAGAGCTTAGATACTTATTTTGAATTGTCCTTAAAACATATAAATTGAATACTCTGTAAAAAAGTATGCAAGAACAAATACAAAAAAACATTTTAATAATGTATTTATAGATACTTTCAAATTTTTTACTTACAATTTGTCTTATGGTTTAACCTTACTGAACTGAATTAATTTTATAGATCATTTTAGTATTTTTTTTATTTCATTTAACATCATTCAATTGAAAGCATGTGTATGAGATTAATAATAATAATAAAAAAAAAAAAAAAGGAAGTATTTAGAATTATTTGTCTACAGGTTTTCAAAACTCAAAACTCGTTAAAAAATTGAATTATTTTAAAATACCTTGTTAATGGTTCAACGCCCTTGCCCTATAGAGACGAATGTTACGCTAGCAATATTTGATAAGGACCTGCAGGGTTCCCAAACACGTTAAAAATCCACTAAATATTCAAAAATTACTTTTGACCAATAGATAGCACAACACAACAGCAATAACGGCCACGGTTATAGGAATACGCTAAAAAAGAAGGCCCTGTTTGATATTTATTTAAAAACACTCACTTTTATTTTGCGCAGCTCTAAGTAGAATGAAAATCTCCGTTATGAACTGGAGATTCCGAGTATGTAGTCGGATACCGGCGGTTCCTCCCGGAAATGGTTCAGGAGCTCACGGAAGGACGGCAACCTGCCCATAAAACGTGTTTCGCGAGTCCGTCAATTCGACCCGAATTAGTTTTTTTTTTTAAAATACTCACTTTTATTTCACGCAGCTCTAAATAAAATAAAAATCTCCGTTATTATCTGGAGATTTAGAGTATGTAGTCGGATACCTGGAGAATCCTCCCGGAAAATTGTCAGGAGCTCGCGGAAGGACGGCAACCAGCCCATAATACGTGTTTCGCGAGTCCGTCGAATAGGCCGAAGTTTGATATTTTTTTAAAAATACTCACTTTTATTTCACGCAGCTCTAAGTAGAATGAAAAACTCGGTTATGAACTGGAGATTCCGTATATATATATGGATACCGGTGATTCTTCCCGGAAAATGAGCTCAAGGAAGTGTAATGATGTGCGTTTAAGCCATCATATCTTTTAAATGTAAAGTATATAAGAAAATAATTATAATAATTATTAGCCATTAAGTTTAAGCACACACACATACACACACACATTAAGATATCATATTATAAAAACTCCAGTCTGCCGTTCAGGCGGCCAATTGCGTGTTCTGTGTGTCATCATACTGACGGCAAGAGACCACGCAGACCGTCTGGACAGTAAGACACAGTGAATTAATTATAAACGTTTTTAATAATAATTTAATATATATATATATTAATGTGTATAAAAAGAAGGTGTTAAATAAAATTAATAAATAGTGATTAAAAGAGAAAAGTTTTTTATTCTGGAATATAAATCGGTCACCTCATTCCACATATCAGACGAAAGCCACGATTTCAACGAACAAGTCGACACGGAAATCAGAGAGGTAATATAAGTTATGGTTATTTAATAAATAATGAATTTAGAAATATGCAATCTCCCCCGATTAACTAAGTAATCCTTATTTTCAAATCATTACAAAGTGGCGCCCACCTAGAGGCTCTTACTACGTTTAAAGCCCCCGAAATAAAAAAATCTAAAAAAAAAAAAAATTAATTAATCTACAAAATAAAAGTAAAAAATAATAAGTAAAAGTATAAAATAAAAGTAAATAATAAGAGTATATAAATAAATTAATATAAAAATATTATTTTATAATTATAATAAAACGAATTAATGCCTAAGTTTTCCATTTTTTTTCACTAAAATCATTATAATTATATCTTCACAAATTATATTATAAAATAATCTAGTTAGTGTTATATAAAAACTAAAAAAAAAAAAAAAAAAAAAATCAGTAAAATTAAATAGGAGAACCAATTTTTGTCTCACTATCAAATGAAATAAACAAATTTAAGAAACCTCAATTAATTTTAGAATTAAATAAAAGAAATTTAAATAGTGTGGGAACAGTTGCAGAACTCAAAAATAGATTATTAAAATATTTAAACGGTGAATCTTCCTCGGACGATTTTGGAACAATAAATGAAAATTATCAAAACTTAAATAATCAAACCGAAACGAACAAAATGGATAGTAAAAAACTCTATTTTAAACCTAACATATTTTCCGATTCCTCATCTGATAGTATAGATGCGTTTTTAAAAAAATATCAAAGAGCAGCTTCTATTAATGGCTGGTCTGAACAAGAAAAATTGCTATACATACCTGCATTCTTAGAGGGCCAGCACTAACTTTTTATGAAAACATCGAACATCAAAATTTCAATAACTGGGCTGATTTAGAAAAACAACTTCGAAATGAATTCGAGCACATTGCTCATAAAGATATGCTTCGATTATTACTCGAGAAAAGAAAACAGTTAGACGATGAACTACCTATGGCATTTATTAATGAAATTGAATCACTTTGTAGACGTATAGATTCTGAAATGGCCCAACAAGAAATAACTAGATATATAATGAAGGGCCTTAAACCAAATATTGCGAGATACATTGGAATATTAGATAATTCAACACTAAAATTATTAAAAGACAATATAAGAAAATACGAAATGGTAGAATTTATGGTAACGGGTGAAACAAATCAATCGCCTTCCGAAATAAAAACTGACATTATCACCAATAAATTAAATCAAATTTCAAATGAATTCAATGAGAAAATAAATCTGCTTAATGAAAATAATAATAAATTTAAAAACGAAATAGAAAATATTATAAAACCCCAAATTCAAAATAATAATCTTAATAGGCCCAACAATTTTAAAAAGAATCGTAACTTTCTACCAAACAACAATATAAATAATAACAATATAAAAAAATGTAATATATGCTTTAAAAATAATCATACCACGGAATTTTGTTACTCTAAAAACAAAAATAATTCAAATAACAATGATAAAATGCAATGTACAATTTGTTCTAGAAATAATCATTCTACAGAATATTGCCGATTTAAAAATAACCCGATTAATTGTCAATTATGTAATATGATAGGACATTCAGCACAAACTTGTAGAAAATTTTCAATTCAAAAAAACTAATAAATAGGTTAAACAGTTTTTCTGACACTCGCTGTTACCCTTCATCGTCAGTTAAAAAACCAGTAACTACTTACAAAATTAATCATATTTCTGAACCGTTATTCATTCGCGCTAAACTTAATAATATTGATGTACCTATAACTATTGATACAGGGGTCAATATATGTTGTATAAGACACACGCTTGTACTCCCTGAAAATAAAATAATTAAAGAAAACATAATTTTATCAGGTCCAAACAATAACCCATTAACTGTCTATGGCTCCACAACAATTAAACTTAAAATCAATTCTCATGATTTTGAAACATCAGTATTTATTGTTAAAAATTTAACGTGCCATATAATAATAGGAAATAATTTTTTACACAGCAATAAGGCTATTATCAATTTTCATAATAACACTTTAATATTAAATGATTCAATCACAATACAAACTTATACCAATATATCTAAAACAAATATTAATAATATTAAAGAGGAAATAGCAGATATATTTCTTGTAGACTCTGACTACTCGATTGCACATTGCATATCTGCAGACTTAAAAATGTCTAAAGGAATAGCGTTTCGTATAAAAACAACATTTGGAAACATAACGCCTCAACTCGAAAAGTTAAACCCACAAATAGGCGATGCAATTCCAATAAAAATCGGAAACAAAATAATTTATCACCTAGTAACAAAACAAAAATATTTTCATAAACCTAAATACGATGACATAAAACTCACTATTCAAAACTTAAAAAAATCAATGCAAAAATTACATGATTTCAAAATTGCTATTCCTACAATTGCCTCAGGCGTAGACAAATGTAATTGGGCAATCATTAAACAATCAATTTTTAAAGAATTTTCAAATACAAATATCGATCTTCTCAATTGTCATAAAGTTAAAACACATATAACTAATAATTGGAAAACTCATGAACATCAAAAGGTCATAAATTTAATATGCGACCACTACCATTCTCATAAAATAATTAAAAAAATCAAATAATATTAATGACAGTTTCAATGATAAAATAAGAACACCCAATAATAATCTTAATAATAATATGAGTAAAATAATTAAAATAAATGACGATCATAATATAAAAATTGATATAAAAGATAGTAATACAATTAAATCAATTTTTGAAAGTTATAAACCCGGAGAAAATGTCGCAGGCGATGGAAACTATGGCATTTATGCTGTATGCAATGCTTTAAACGATAACAAATTAAATAAAATTACTTCTATAGCAGATATCTTACAATTATTTAATATTACACAGCTGCCTAATTATTGGATGTCTGATGACGAATTAGCCGCAATCGCTGATTATTATAATCACGACAATTATATTTACAATGACACTAATAAAACAGCAATTATCTATCAAAAGAAAAACTATAATAATAGGCCCGCAATCGTTTTGTATAATGTCAATAATAATACGCATTGGGTCCCCGGGACAAGAACAGATAAACCATCAAACAAAATACCACATAAACATATTATCATCAATGACGTACTGCCTTTACAAAAATTAATAAATAACATTAAGAAAAATAATAGTATCAGTAATGACACACTTCCAAATGACTTTATAGATATCAAAAAACCTCTTAATAATAACAATAACATTAAATCAGTAAATACTTACACAAAAATATCAAACACAATTACGAATAATTACGATGACAAAGAAACACTTATGGATAATGAAGGAACTGTAATTAATATATCCCAACATCTCGATAAATATCAACATAAAAAAAGTGGGCAAGTGAGTACCGCTCTGCTGTACATTAGGTGCCGTATGGATCATTATTATATATTATAGGAGTGTTAAATTTGAATCCAATGATAGTTATCATTGTATACGAAAAACGATTCTGAACGAAGATGATTTGTTAGCCTAGGATATAATTTCTAGTGGTTGGTGAAAAAGGTGGTTTAAAAAAACCAGCTTATATTAAAAAATATTTTGAAAATTAAATCACTTAAAGAAAACGCGAATCTTAATAACTGGTAAAATTTTCAAGTATCTACGACTTATACTTTTTGAATAATAACAAATATTTAAAATCGTTTGAGGATAAATCGTTATCGTTACGCTATTTCGTTAAAATTTAAAATTCAAACGCACTTAAAATTTTTCCTATAATGATGCTTCGAGTTTTCTCTATAGATACTTGAAGGTAAACTTATGGAAAACTTAGTGTTGTATTTTTAATCCTTAGTTATAAACACAAAAAATTTTATGATTTTTCAACTTCAAATATTTCGCAAATATTCATAATTTTGACGAATTTTCGTCAAAATTTGAACTTTAAATGCTAATAAAAAAAAATTGTGCCTATGTATTCTTATAATTTTTTAATCACTATAAGAATAACATATGAGGAACTTTGTATTAAATTTTCAAGTATTTTGATAGGGCCAAAAAAATTTAATCGACACTTCAAAAATATTTTTTCAGAAAAATTGAAAATTTCAGTTGTCTATAAATAGCTCAAAAAAAGTCAAAATATTTTGAAATTTAAATCACGTAAAGAAAACGCGAATCTTAATAACTGGTAAAATTTTCAAGTATCTACGACTTATACTTTTTGAATAATAACAAATATCAAAAATCGTTTGAGGCTAAACTGTTATTTAACGTGGTTTTTGTAAAAATTTAAATTTCAAACACTCATAAAAATTTTTTGTCTGAATCCGGTAGAGTTTTTTTTACAGATATTTGAAGAAAAATGTATGGAGAACCTTGTACCAAATTTTCAAAACTTAGTTATAAAAGAAAAAAATTTTATGATTTTTCAACTTCAAAATTACTTGCAAATTTTCGCGTTTTCGACAGATTTCGTAAAAATTTGAACTAAAAACGCTTATAAAAAAAAATTGTGACTAACGATTTTTAATTTTTTTTAGCTACATTAAAAACAACTCATAAGGAACCTTGTATTAAATTTTCAAAACTTTTTGGTCATCCAAAAATTTTTTATCGACACTTTAAAAAAAATTTCTCAAAAAAATCGAAAATTTCAGTGGTCTATAAATAACTCAAAAAAAGTCAAAATTTTTTGAAAATTTAACTATATACGGATACCACTCACATTAACATTTGGTGAAAATTTCAAGTATTTTCAGTGATTAGTTTTTGAATTACAACCATAAAAAAAAATCGATTTGGTCGAAAACTGGTTTTGCGTAAAAATTGCCGTTTTTCCGTCATTTTTTTTTGTTTTTCTCGATTTTTTTGAAAACTGTTGGAAAATGTTAACTTTTTACCTCTATAATGCACCAAGGATATTCACTTTTACATCGGAAACCACCCCCATTGTTTGAAATTGGAGCATTATTTCGACTAGTTATGCTGTACACAGACACAAAAAAAAAAACAAAAAAAAAACAAAAAAAAAAAAAAAAAACATACATCATTGTAAAATCAATACATTCTTCACTCCGTTCAGAATCTAAAAGTAGTTGAATTATTAAAAAAATTCATTCACCTTTTTACAACTGACACCTCATACATAAAATGTGCTAATATAGATCCTTGCGAAATAAAATTAAAACAAAATTATACGGATCCTAAATTTAATACACCCCGCAGAGTTTCCCCTCAACAACGTGAAGAATTAAAAATACAATTAGACAAATTACTTAATGCAAATATCATTCGACCTATAACATCAAAATTTGCAGCTCCAGCCTTTTCAGTAAAAAAGAAGGAAAAAAGATCTTATAGGCTCGTAGTTTCATATAAAGAACTAAATGATAGAGTAGAAACAGATCAATATCCTTTACCTAGAACTACAGATTTATTAAGAGCTCTAGAAGGATCAAAATATTTTTCATCTCTTGACCTTAATAGTGGTTTTTTTCAATTACCTGTCAAAGAAGAAGACCAAGATAAACTTGCATTTACGTCTTGTCATGGACTATTCACGTTCACCAGAATCCCACAAGGCCAAAAAGTTAGTTCAAGTATCTTTCAGAGAAAACTGAATGAAGCTTTTTCAGAATTATTATATAAATCTCTCGTAATATACATTGATGACTTAGCATCATATGGCAAAGACTTTGAACAAGCCTTAAATAATTTAAATAATGCTTTATTAATAATGGATAAATTAAATTTTTCTCTTAAAACAAGTAAATGTTTCTTTTTTAATAACAAAATTGAATTACTCGGCCATATTATAACTCGTGAAGGTATCAAACCGATGGATAAAAATACAAAAGCAATAACTGAATTCAAACAACCAACAACTCAAAAAGAGGTTAGGTCATTTATAGGAATGTGTTCATATTACAGAAAACACGTAAAAGATTTCGCAAAAATAGCACACCCCCTCACTGAACTTATAAAAGGAGATAACAAAAAAATAGACTGGCAAATAGAACATAGGAATCTTTTAAAAAATTAAAACAATATTTAATCTCTGAACCACTTCTAAAACACTTTGATGACGATAAACATGTTTTTCTAACAACAGATGCTTCAATTACGGGTTTAGGAGCCTATATTGAACAACCCGATAATAATAATATATTACATCCAGTAGGATATGCATCGCGTAAATTATTGGCTAATGAAAAAACATATTCATCAACTACCCTAGAACTTTTAGGGTTGTGTTTTGGAATAACTTATTTCCGAGAATATTTATGGGGAAGACACTTTACTGTTTTCTGCGACAACATAAGTCTTCAATACTACAAAAATTTAAAAATCCCTTCTGCTCGAATAGCTAGATTAACACTTAAATTATTAGATTTCAATTTTGATATAATTTACAAAAAAGGTAAAGAGAATTTAATAGCAGATGCTTTATTTAGAAATGCAGTTAATAAAATTGATGTAATAGTTGAAAATGAACATACAGAAATAAATTTAGATTTAGACAATATAAAAAATGAACAAACTAAAGACAAATTTTGCTCTGATATAATTAAAACAACAATAGAACCAAATAACAAAAATATTTCTAAAAATATAAAAAGAAAAACACGAAGATTTACGCTATTAAATGCAATATTATACTACAAAAAATTTACCCCCCCTTAAAATTTTGTGCCAATTCTAGTAGTTCCAAAAACTTTAATTAATAATATATTAAAATCTTATCATGAATCACCTACGGGAGGTCATACAGGTAAAACAAGAACAATTCATAAAATACAAAATAAATATTACTGGGAAAATTTGGTTAAAGACACCATTGAATTCATAAAAACATGCTATAAATGCCAAATAAATAAAAAATCAGAAGGCAAACCAATAGGTCAATTACAACCTATACAATTATCAAATAGACCATTGGATAGGCTAACGTTTGACTATTTAGGTCCTTTAACTACCAGCAATAAAAAGAAATACGTATTAGTGGCTGCATGTAATAATACTAAATTTATTTTTACTAAAGCTGTTGCTTCAGCCTCCGCCGAATCAACAGTTAAATTTATCATTCAAATAGTATCTCATTGGGGATGTTTTCAAATATTTTCTTCTGATAGAGGTACTCATTTCAAAAATAAACTCGTAAATGGTATATGTAACAATTTAGGAATAAAACAAGTTTTATCAACAAGTTACTCCCCCCAATCACAGGGGCTGGTCGAAAAAATTAATGGTGTTCTTACTACTTCACTAAAAAATTATATAGAAGATAATAATCAATCTAGATGGTCTTACTATTTACCATACGTAACGTTAAGCTATAATGCTACCCCACAAACTAGTACAAAATACAGTCCTTTTTATTTAATGCATGGTTTTGAACCATATTTTCCAATCGAAAATAAACTAATTCCAAATAATCTACCATATGATATAAAAAAGACGTTAATTGAATTAAATGAAATACGTAATAAAATTCCCAGTAGGTATAGTGTCAGTAGCTTAACAAAATCAAATAAAAATATCATGGCAAATCGCATAAAATAATTAGTTTTAATCCGGGAAACTTAGTTCTTATTAAATTTCCATTTTCAGAAATAGGGAAATCTCCAAAATTAGGTCCAAAATATAGAGGTCCTTTCAAAATTTTAGAGAAAATCAATGACCTAAATTATAAAGTCGAACTAATTTTAGATAATAAAGTAACTGAAGATATAATCCACGTTAGGCGCCTTAAACAATATCATTCAAGAGAAGATACAGACAATTAACTATCACTGTCTAAAAAAAAAAAATAAATAAAAAATAATAATAACAACAATTAATAAAATATTATCATACATGTAAAAATAAAATATAATAAGATAATAGAATTGTACAAAAAATAATTTGATAACAACATACTCAAATCATTATAATAAACACTATATAACGTGAAAACATAATATATTTTTAAGTATGTAGGTACAAATTATATGCGTATTGGATATGATTAATTAAATTCGATATCAATAAATAAAATAATAAAAATATGTTCATACCAATTTTTTTCAAATATCCTAAATTCTTAGTACTTAAATTAAACTTTAATTAAGAAATTAAAACAATGTATATAGATATATAATAGTAGGTAATACGTGTTAAAAACATATGAATAATTTGAGTTAAAATAAACCTACACTCTATAAAAGAATAATATAAAATAAAAAAGAATGTAAAGACAAACTAGCCTAAATAAGCATAAGCATATTACATTTTTGTAAAAAACGCAAAAATTATTAAATAATTCATATTATGGTCATTGAAGTATAGAAAAAAAAAAAAAAAAGAGAGAGAAAAAAGAGAAAAACAACAAATACGATAACATAGGTATATAATATTCTTTTACATCGGACATCCATACCTATCTAACTAATATTGTATGCCAAACTCATATACTTATTATACAACGCATGACTTTTCAAGTAGTTAACTAATATTTACCAAAAAATAGATTATTTACGATTATTATTTTTCTTACTGTCTGCTAGAAGGCGGTCCATCTGGTGAATTTAATTCCGGTTCCATGGGCCGGTGACTAAATGGTTTGGAAATCGTTTGCTTGAAACTAAGATTAGCCGAGTCCAAATCTAATCTGGGCATTTGATTCAGGTGTAATGTAACTACCTAAGTAAATGATATTTTACATAAGTCATACATAAAATTTATGAAAATTGTGTCACTCAACGTGTTAAAACCTAATGGGCTTCCTGCAACAGGACAATATGCCAATGCAGGTCACAATGATTATTACTGTCCGTCCTTTGTTGTGCATTTGTCCTTAGCATGTTTTGCCGTCAATCAATGGAGGAACATTAATAATATTAGATTATCAAAAATTGAAATAAATACATTAAAAATAAATTTGAATTTTCCAATTTATAGTTTGTAGCTACTAGCTAGATACATTTATAAAATTAATTGCCAGTTTACTATTGTTTCTGTATATTCTGATAATCTGACCGTTTTAGCGTTCCGACTAAAACCCCAGTTACAAAGGTGATGGATTAGAGGGGTTCTGGTGGTTCTACTGTAATCAGAAAAAAGTAACATCGCAAACGACGCAAGCCCAAATACCCAATACTGTACACATAAATGATAAATTATATATAATGTACGTCCGTGGTATTAGCAAATTATCAATACAATACAAAACTCAATAACCTAATTTTTGAATCGAATACTGAAAAGTCCATCGAACTATTCGATAGTTTTTATTAAAAAATAACTAATCGGTTATGTTAAAAAATATTCGAATAGATATTCGATAATTAACCATATTCGAATAGTCTGATAAAATAAAACTATTCGAATACTGAATGAACTATTCAATAGTTTTTATTAAAAAATAACTAATCGGTTATGAAAAAAACATTCGAATAGATATTCGATAGTTAATCCAAACTATCAAATACTATTCGATAATGTAAACTATTCGATAGTGCCCATCACTAATAGAAACCATGTGAGGCAGTAAGTTGCTACGTTGAACACCTGCAAGAAGTGTCTTTGAATAGATACAGTCCCTTTTATATGATACATATATATATATGTACAGTATTAATCTGTGTAGTCTCTATTATTCTCAGAGTTGAACGTGAAACGAACAAAAAACCATAGCAATCCCTAACATTATTCTACAAAATTTCTTACAAAGCGTGGGTTAAGTCTCTCTCTCTATATGTATGTATATGTATATATATATACATACATATACATTGTATACACATGTTTTTATAACGATTTCAAATGGTCAGTTTAACATTGTAATGCCAAATAATTTATACCTTGCAGAGTAATCTGTACATAATATTTTATAATATAAGAATATTAAATATTAATATATATATATATAGAGAGAGAGAGAGAAAGAGAGAACTTAATTAGCAGTTAAAATCGTATATTTCCTTCAAACCGCACGGAAAAAGTTATTATATATTTTATAATATAATGTGTAAGTAAGACATAAACCTATAAAAGACCTGTGCTTATTTATTTTAAAATTTAATTCTTTTTTACCATAATATTACTTAATACATGATAAATTTATTGAAGATTTTTAAAAA
The DNA here is from genome assembly GCF_020184175.1 of Aphis gossypii. Taxonomy (NCBI): domain Eukaryota; kingdom Metazoa; phylum Arthropoda; class Insecta; order Hemiptera; family Aphididae; genus Aphis; species Aphis gossypii. Next base: position 53,575,225 of record NC_065533.1, read on the forward strand.
TTATATAATCTTATTGTATGATATAATAACAGTGAATAAAACAATATATTTTTTTATTTTGCTAGTTAAGCACTCAATATTGATCTCACACACCCAGCGGCGTATTTAGGGGGAGCCATGGGGGGCAATTGGCCCGGCAGCACTTGTTTGTGGGGCAGTAAATGTGACTGGATGGTTTTATTTTTAAACTGATTGAAGCAGTTGTAAAAGAAAAAAATGTGTACCCAGGGCAGCAAAATTCTAAATACGCCTCTGCAAATACACAGGGTGATTTTTTTATCGTTGAACACTCATTATTTCAAAAAGTATTCATATTTTTGAAAATATTTTTTTACATAGTTTCTAATTGTTAAAAAAACAACGTTTTTATAAAAAATTATATATTTTTAATATTTTTTATCCTTATAATTTTTTAAGTTTTTTACTTTTTTGAACGACAACATAGATTTTTAATTTCATATTCCAAAGCAGAATAATGTAACTCCACTCCGCGCAACTAAACTTTAAATACGTATAACTCATAAACTACTCACCCTAAATTCGATTTTTATGTATCGAATTACTCAGAAAATTATTCTGCTTTAGAATATGAAATTAAAAATCTATGTTGTCATTCAAAAAAGTAAAAACGTAAAAAATTATAAGGATAAAAAATGTTTAAAAATATAATTTTTTTATAAAAACGTTGTTTTTTTAACAATTAGAAACTATGTAAAAAAATATTTTCAAAAACATGAATACTTTTTGAAATAATGAGTGTTCAACGATAAAAAAATCACCCTGTATATTATATACTAGAAATATCTGTGTAATAATATCCTGCAAATGTATCGTGCACAAGTAACGCAATCATCACACCTGTGTCGTAATATTTACCAGTTGAACGATTTCATTTAAACGCAACGGCGAGAGAGTGACTATTAATTAGTATATAAGTCTCGCTCTACGTACGCATACCATTACTCGTGTACATGTATTTTATATGACGTACATTCGAGCTGGCGTGTGTGTGTTTTAGATTCTGAACGAAGTGAAGAATGTATTGATTTTACAATGATGTGTGTTTTTTTTTTTTTTTAAAACTAGTCGAAATAATGCTCCAATTTCAAACAATGGGGGTGGTTTACGATGTAAAAGTGAATATCCTTGGTGCATTATAGAGGTAAAAAGTTAACATTTTCCAACAGTTTTCAAAAAAATCGAGAAAAACAAAAAAAAATGACGGAAAAACGGCAATTTTTACGCAAAACCAGTTTTCGACCAAATCGATTTTTTTTTATGGTTGTAATTCAAAAACTAATTACTGAAAATACTTGAAATTTTCACCAAATGTTAATGTCAGTGGTATCTGTATATAGTTAAATTTTCAAAAAATTTTGACTTTTTTTGAGTTGTTTATAGACCACTGAAATTTTCGATTTTTTTGAGAAATTTTTTTTAAAATGCCGATAAAAAATTGTTGGATGACCAAAAAGTTTTGAAAATTTAATACAAGGTTCCTTATGAGTTGTTTTTAATGTAGCTAAAAAAAATTAAAAATCGTTAGTCACAATTTTTTTTATAAGCGTTTTTAGTTCGAATTTTTACGAAATCTGTCGAAAACGCGAAAATTTTCAAGTAATTTTGAAGTTGAAAAATCATAAAATTTTTTTCTTTTATAACTAAGTTTTGAAAATTTGGTACAAGGTTCTCCATAAATTTTTCTTCAAATATCTGTAAAAAAAAACTCTACCGGATTCAGACAAAAAATTTTTATCAGTGTTTGAAATTTAAATTTTTACAAAACCGCGTTAAATAACAGTTTAGCCTCAAACGATTTTTGATATTTGTTATTATTCGAAAAGTATAAGTCGTAGATACTTGAAAATTTTACCAGTTATTAAGATTCGCGTTTTCTTTACGTGATTTAAATTTAAAAATATTTTGACTTTTTTTGAGCTATTTATAGACAACTGAAATTTACAATTTTTCTGAAAAAATATTTTTGAAGTGTCGATAAAATTTTTTTGGCCCTATCAAAATACTTGAAAATTTAATACAAAGTTCCTCATAAGTTATTCTTATAGTGATTAAAAAATTATAAGAATACATAGGCACAATTTTTTTTTATTAGCATTTGAAGTTCAAATATTTACAAAAATTCGTCAAAATTATGAATATTTGCAAATTATTTTGTAGGTATAATTCATAAAAATGTTTTTATAGGTAGCTAAGGGTAGAAAATTTAATACAAGACTTTTCATAAGTTTAGCTTACAATAATTATAAAAGAACTTAAATTTTGGTGTATTCAGGTCATAAACATAAACCACCTTTTTCACCAACCACTGGAAATTATATCCTAGACTGACAAATCATCTTCGTTCAGAATCGTTTTTCGTATACAATGATACCTATCATTGCATTCAAATTTAACCTACCCTAGTCCGAGGTCAACCCCACCCCCTAATGTACCCACTTGCCCGCTTTTTTTTTTTTATTTTTTTTTTATTTAGTATGCGGTTTGTCAAACTTAATTTTAATAAACCAGAATTAGGCTTGTTTTTCGTTCCAAGTACGTGTTTTAGTTTTTCCTGAGTTTATACTCCTAAAAATAAAAATAATAAAATTTTGAAATATTAAAAATTAACTAAGAAAATGAATGTATTTTGTGTCAATTATCAGTGATTTCTTCTAACGTAGGTACGAGTATATTACATATAAAATGAATAAGTAAAATACAAAAATATATACTATGTCTTACACATAAGATTAATAATATAAATTATATTTATCTATCACACACACACACATACACACACACTCATTTATATTATATATTACAATTTTTTTTCTTCATATGTACAATAAATCGTATAAACAAAGAAATATATCTACTCCTTTAAGCCTAAGCTTGTGATGGAGCAGAGAGTTAACAATAGTAATTTAAAATAGCAAATAAGAAAAAAAACAACAACAAAATAAAAAATTTTGAAGGTACCTACATCTTTTCGCAAAAGAAACAATATAGTATATACTCATAGATTTCTATAAAAAAATATAAATACTAACAATACGATAGAATAAATAAAATAATTGTTAATCCTAATGTTGATCAGTATAGTCAAGAGACATTATAAATGTACCTATAATTTATTATTTTATGCCAAAATACATTCCCACAATTATTATTTTTCGCTATTGCCTATTACTTATGGCATTATGGTATTCTAATAAATGATAAATGTTTTTGTTCAGGACATTGAATATCAATGCCAGAGCTTTGGTGAGAATAAGTCAAGCAGTGGCCAAAAACATGATAGATGCCGGTATCAAAGGATCTATTGTAAATATTTCCTCGACGATTTCAACAGTAAGCTATATTATATGAAGTACTATTATATTATTTTTCACAGCGGTTAGCATGTAGGTATCACATAAGATTAAACTGTTGTAACCTTGTAACTAAAGCCCTGGCTTAAATAACTTATAACTTATAACTTTATAGTTTTTATAGTAGTAAACATTTTCTAAATTGCGTATATGAACCAAAAGTATTTTATCTGTAAACGTTAACAGTGGCGCCGAATGAAATTAAAACGGGTAGTTTAAATAATTTGATTGCCCTACCCACTATTTCAAATTTACCAACCTTCTGAACATTTAAATATGACGCACCGTAGCTCTGTATTCCATAAATATTTTTTTACGTCAAAAGTCCGCATACCATATAAAATTAATTAGATAAGAGGACGGCACACCCGCATGTGTCTGCGTCTTACATATACATAATATATGACATAGCAAAATTTCGTTCAGCGGAATCAATTTTATGCAGTTGACTTTAATAATAGAGGAAATTTACCTATTAACAAACTTAAAGATAATAATATTATCTAGGACATCTCATAGACTTTTATTGATATTTTAATTTTTAAATGAGTTATAACAATAGTTATGTACAATATTTAAACTTTAAAATTCTCGTAACTCACTTCAAAATTAAAATATCAATAAATGCCTATGAGATTGCTTAGATAATATTATTACCTTTAAGTTTGAAAATAGGTTTGGTAATTACTCTTTTTCTTTGCTTGAAAATTTGTAATTGTATTTATGTAAGACGGAGACAGTATGTACGGGTGTGACGTCCTCTATTGAGATATCGCTGTATCGGTGTAAAACCATGTTGAAATTAAACTATTATATTTTCAAAGTCATATCATATCTAATCATGCTAGTAGAAATTGTTGAATAATTATAACTCAATTAAAAACTAATATGCAATTTATAAATATTATAATATATAATATATATAATATAGTGATAGGTACATCGTTTAGATAATATTATTATGCCGTTTCCGGTATTACCTATCTATTAATATTATTTTAACTTAACTTAATATATTGTATTTAAACGATAGAAAAAAAAAATTAAAAACCATGTGCGGAGTTACAGTGTAAAAAAAACTTAGACCGCAGCTATACACGGCATTTTCCACCGCGTTTCGAATGCTGCGTATTCTACATCGTTTTCTGTCCAATTGAAAATGTGTTGGTTTATATTGAAGTAGCTATACATGACGGACGCAATACGCCGCGTTTTTATTACTTCGGCGTTCGCCCGCCAAAATGCAAGCCGGCCGGCGATTTCCGCCGCGGATAAAAATGCGGCGTATTATACGTCCATCGTGTATAGCTACTCTGATATAAACCAACGCATTTCTGATTCGACTGACAACATCGCGGAATAGGTACGTCATGTACAGCTCCGGCCTTAGGGTGTTAAAAAGACCTTGTACGCGAAGTTGAGGTAATATATTATAAAATGGCCACCATGCACCGTTTTAGTATAGCTATATAACAAAAGTTATGTAAATATAACATTTTAATTATAAATAATTTAATGACATGCTTGTCTTTAATAAAAAATTGTAACAGAATGACGCGTGCAGTCTTCGGCATTCTGCAGTGTTCTATTATTTTATTTGCCACCCATTCGGCTTTCAAGGCAGTTAATTAAATTATTACACGTAATACGTGTTTGGTGCCATCAAACGTTAAAAAAAAAACAAATTAAATACGCCTTACAGCTGCCAAATTAGTAGGACATAAGTGGTTTAAGCCTCACAATAACTCAACCACATTAAATTGCAATTTTTTAATCGCATTGGATAATTTAGTTAATGATGATACTAATGTTTGACTTTCTAGAGAGCTATACCCGATCATACAACGTACTGTGCGTCTAAAGGAGCTGTAAATCAAATCACCAGAACAATGGCAATCGAGCTGGGCAAATATGGTGTCCGTACGAACAACGTAAATCCAACTGTCGTGTTGACCCGTATGGGTAAAATCGCTTGGTCAGATCCCAACAAATCTGAACCCATAATGAGACGTATCCCACTGGGCAGATTCGCAGGTTTGTGTACAATAGAATTCGAAGAGCGTGCTGAAATGAAAATCCATCTCGATGCGCGATCCACAAAAATATTCACAATATATTATAATAATATTTAATTTTGTGTTAATGCCATTTTTTAGAAACCGACGATATTGCGAATGCAGTCATCTTCATGCTCAGTGACTATTCCACTATGGTGAACGGAACGTCCCTCGTAGTTGACGGCGGATTCTTGGCCGGATAGACAGCTTCGCCGCAGTACAAAACTATTAAGGAATTCACTAGTTCAATATAAAAATGTACTTTGTTTTGTTTACACATTTCAAGTAGGACATTGTATGTGATTTATATACGATTATATTGTACATTCATTGCATACAATGTGCAACACTTAAATACATTTTTTGACAATAAACTGCGAATCCTGAAGTATATAATATAATCATGTTTTACATTTTATAGTAGTACAGCTTAGTTTTGTGCTCCTTTAATCATATAATAATAATATTCAAATTATCATTATATTTTTACTCTATAATGGTTTAATTTACCACTATTATCATATTTAAAAGTATATTATCTATTATCTAGGCATCTCATCATAAGCGTTTGCGGATGTTTTAATTTTGAAAAAAGTTTAAAATTAAAAATTGTTGCATAATTGTATCTACATATTGTTATGATGCTAGCTTCTTAATCAATTAAGTATCAAAAAATATGACCTCCCAGGTCATTATCTAATTAGGAACCTAGGAATGAATAGGTTTATAAATTTACTATTATGATACGAATAAATACTTACTATAAGAGTATCGTCAAAAGGTACTAAATACATTGCATTTTCTTTCAACTCAGTTATACTTGATATTTTTAAGACCAAGATTAAACTGAATTGGTTGGTTTTTTGTCGAATCACAATCTTATATTTTATCAAACACCATCATATATACGATATTTTTCCTGCAGCAAGAGTAAATCATAAATATACCTATGTTAGTAGAAATCTTAAAATAAATCAGAATTATGTATGGTAAAAGTAGAAATTGTAGAATATAATTTGTAATGCATTCAATAAATCAAGCAAAATATGAATTTACCAAAGGCAAATTGGACATAAAAACATTTTGAGATTTGATCTACGAGAAAATTTGAAAAATAACAAATACTATTGTTAAAATCATTTTTTAATACTTTATTTCTATAAAGATTAAGTATTTTATTAGCTTTCAACAGAAAGAATTCATCATAAGCACTAACACAGGTATTAGTGGTATGACATCATGACAGTTTTATAAATAAAATTGTTTTCAATGTGCATGTCTTTAATTTTGAGTTAGGTAATTTATAAATTATAGGTACTGAAAGTATAAATCTAACAGTTATTAAAATATTAACTAAAACAAAAAAGTAACATAATATTAAAAAGTATGTTTAATAATATTATAATTATTATTATTAAAATATTTAAAATTAAAATTCCAAAATATCATCATATGGAAATAATTAAGATTAACTATATGCCCAAATTACAATACATGTAAAATACGATAATTCAATGAATCTAACTATGTGTAAAATGTAAACAAAAATCATGTTTTCAAAAGCACATAACGATTTGTAAAAATATTGTACCATATATTTATGTTACAGTAAAACATGTATAATATTTGTTTAGATACATTTTTGGAATGGCAAGGGCAACATTAAGTTATTATGCGGAATCGTGTATGTATATTATTTATCAATAGTTATTAAAATCTACACGATCTCGCAAATTTATGGAATTGTACTCCACCGATTAGGAAGACCGTCACAAGAGTTTCGCAGACGGGAGATGGTATTTTACGGCACCAATTTTATAACGTGTAATTACTAATTTGCAATTAGGTACGTTTGTAATTTTGCGCCAAAATATAAAATTATAACATGTATTTTGCGCCACGATAGAAAACGAAATAGAAAATATAATTTGTGCCACATTTTCAATTTCACAATTGCAATTGGAATTTACCAGCAGATAAATTTACTGATATCGCATAAAATATACAATAATACGTACCGACGCGTATCCAATACAACATTGTTGTGTTCTACTGATAATAGAGACATAATCGTATCGATTTATTATTTATTGTTAAGTAAAACATCGAACAATATTGAACAGCAATGTCGTGAATTGTGATATTTACAGTTGGTCCTATATATACACAAATAAATGATTGGATGAGAAACCTGCACACAAGTGGAGAATCCAGAAATAAATCGATTATGATTTACACATACACATTATATACACAATATTGGTCGTAGAGTAACAAGCCACGAGTTTCAATTCAGGTAGGTACTAGGTATATTACTCTTACTAAATATTTTTTTTCTTTTTTTTACACCTAGGTTCTAACTTAAAATACTGTATGGTGTACTGTTTTTTTCTATTAATATCAACTTTTGAAAAAAATTATAATATGTACAATTGTAATTGATAAAAACTACTTCTTCAGCACAAGTTTGGCTTATAGGGGATGTTGCTATTCAATGTATATGTTACGGTCAAAGTGTATAATTCGGGCATTGTAATACAGTGCCCGGGCATTGTGCACAGTGCTCATCATGTTTGGGCAAAGCTGAATCTGCTTTTAATTTGAGTACATTGCCTGGTCATTGTAATACAATAGCCGGGCATTGTGTACAGTGCTTAATTGTTTGTGGGCAATGTAAGTTGTTTATCGCGATTCCGCCTCTGCATGTATAAAGTATAATTTTTCTTTAACGTTACAACGACGATAACGATTATCGATTACATTTTCTCCGCGATGGTATCTAACTATAAAACTTACTGTACTAATAACTGTACGTATTATAACAACCGATACTATACCTACCTATATGGTTTCGATATCTGTAATAATACTAGTATAATAATAATTAGAGTATAACGAATATAATAGATGATTACCGCGTGATATTTTTATCAGAGGGTTTGCCGACGACATTTAAGACCGGAGATATAATATAGAATTGTAGATCAGTTGAAATTACACCATTTAACGGATCGGCTGTATTTTTACACGTGTTATTATCTTTTAAATTTTCTTAAAACTTTTATTTTTTTAATATTTAAAATGGTTGATTTAAAATTTTATGAAAAATTTAATATTCTTTTGAGTAAAAAAAATTCGAATAATGTATTTTTAAGTGAAGTAAAATACAACGAAGTATTAGAAGAAGTCAAACGGTTAAAAAGTGGAGCAAAATTAAAACCAAATGATTATAAATTATTGAAGCGCTATGATATAATGAATGTAATTAATATTGAAAAATTAATTGTACCGGTAACTGATCCAAATACTATCAAATATTATGTTTATAACGAAGAGTTATATAAAATAATTCATGACGTGCATTTGCAAACTGGACATGGAGGTAGAAACCGAATGGAACATGAACTGAACGCAAAATATAAAAACATTACTAGGGAATGTTTAATGATATATTTAAACCTATGTGAATTATGTCAGAGAAAAGGTAAAACGGTGAAAAAAGGGCTAGTTGTTAAACCAATAATTTCTTCAGAAATGAATTCTCGCTGTCAAGTAGATTTGATTGATATGCAAGCTCAACCTGATGGAAATTATCGATTTATTTTAGTTTATCAAGATCACCTAACAAAGTATGTTTTACTTAAACCATTAACACACAAACGTGCAGAAGAAGTTGCCTATATATTACTTGATATTTTTACTACATTTGGAGCTCCGTGCATCTTACAGAGTGATAACGGTAGAGAATTTGTTAATAAGGTTATTGAAGAGTTATGTAGTATGTGGGAAGAACTGAAAATCGTGCATGGCAAGCCACGGCATTCACAAAGCCAGGGCTCTGTCGAAAGGGCTAACCAGGATGTAGAAAATATGCTTGCCACCTGGTTAACAGATAATAAAACCAATAAATGGAGTGAGGGACTTAAATTCATTCAATTTATGAAAAATAGAAGTTTACATCACGGAATTAAGTGTTCTCCTTATGAGGCTATGTTTGGTACCCGGGCACCAATTTTTGTCAATATTCATTAAATAAATTATTGTAAATTATTAAGATAACAAAAATTGTTTTATACATTTTTAATTAATTTATTGTGATTGCCCACGGTGCTCTGGTCATTCTGTACAATGCCCGGGCAAAGTGTATAATTTTCCACATTGTCCATTGAAATTGGGCATTGCGCACATTGTCCGGGCATTGTACTACAACGCCCGTTTATACACTTTGACCGTAACATATATAATGTTTCTGTAAATATATCACCTGTTTAATTTGCAAAAAAAATTTAAATAAATAAACTATGATTTTTTAAGTAAATTAAAAATCTGACCATGTATATTATCTAGTTATAAACTGAGTTAATAGCGGGCATATAGCCACAAAATGTCTATAGAAAGGCCAACAACATTTGGCCCTTATATTATTTTTCATAATTTGACTCCAATGAGAAACTTATAGAACCTATTTATTTAAAATTTACCTATGGATGGTGGAAGAAATTATTTTCATATCTTAATACTAGGTAATCAAAAATAATATTTAAGCAATGTTAAAAATTCACTTCATGTATATAAATAAAAAACGGTTAAAATACAATATTTATGTAAATACTAAACAATTCAATATACCTAACATTATTTTCTTGTTTTTGTGGTATTTAGAAAACAACTACACAAAAACATCTAAATTAGATTTTTTTATTTTTGGCTTATTAAATCTAAATTAACTAGACAATCATTTGTCATTCAATTGCTTGTATAGTTTTTCAATCGTCAATAATGGGAAAAATTTATTTTATATACTGCACTGGAATCTAAAAAATTTTTATAATAGGTAATTGCTAGTCTATAAGTTTCATTGGATGCAAGTTTGTACTCTCAGATAAATCAAATGATTTCATTTGGATTTTTACTTTAACATTATTATGGTTTTAAAAAATTTAAACAGTTGGTAATTTTTTTACTTTTAACCATAAATTATCTATATTAAGGTTAGGGACCAACTATGGATTTCAAATATTTAGAACATAAAAAATGTTCACTTTGAGGGTGTAAATGAGATATTGATGCAACAAACCATAATTATCTGTAAACACTTTTTCTAGTTCTTTAATTTATTAAATAATCTAATACAGATATGATTACAATATGTAGTCTTAATTTTCTAATCATTTATTTATGTGATTTGATTAATTTCAAAAGAGCTCAGTATTTGGCACTAATCCTTATTTAATACTATGTCTAATATATGAATAGTCAATAGATCCTAATTTAACTTCAATTGAATGTTTTTTATAAATATAAAATATAATATAGGTAGTAATAATATATCTATCTAATATAAGTTTTATAATAAATAGTACACACTTGAATAATAAATAAGTTAATTAAAAATATTTTTAAAAAAATGTATGTAAAATAATTGAATTCAAATAAATGTAAAAAAACATAAACACATATCTACAAATAATTTAAGTGGTTTAAGTCATTTTAAAAATGTTTAAAATAAAGAAATAGTGTTCTATCACACAGAAATAATAAATTTATGTTTCAAAAAAATCTCTATTAGGTATATTTTAGAAAATATACTTGGCCCATTCATTTAACCGACTTCAACCACCTTAAAAAGCCTTTGGCTTTTTATATCACAAAAAAAAAAATGAATAATACACAAGTTAAATTAAAACTTAAGATACTTAAAAAAAAAAGTTATATAAAATGATTCATTAATGCATTAAACACAAATTATTTACCTAAAAACAATAAGGTATTTCTAGTCAGACATACAATAATGACGACACTTAATAATTAGTAATAATAAATATTTATTTTACATTATGAAACTCTACATTATAAAACCTAACTAAGTGTTATTGTTATTATTTTATGCATTGCTTATTATTAAAAATGTGTCATTTTATTGGTAAACACAAGTCACAAAAATAAAAAATTAAAATGAGTTATGTAAAACTTATAAGTATATTTTAATAAGAGAATAGACATCTTCTCTACAAACAAGACACTCACTTGTTTCTTCTGCACATTTAACACAGGTATAGACATGTCTACAAGGTAAAAATACTGTTAACATTTCTTCTTTAAGACAAACTTTGCAAAGCTTTGGGTTCAATTCATCGCCTGAAGATATTTTTGAAGTGCACGGTTTTAGTTTGAGATTTTCGTCATTTTCTTTATTCACACATAAATGTATTCTAATTAATCTTGAGCATGACATTCTACACATGGAGCAATAATTAAACGATAAAGCACAATCAATGCAGGCAATAGCATGACCGCAAGGGACAATAGCAACTTCGATTACTTCCTTATAGCAAATTTTGCATAACATATTATCAGGTAATAAATTTGGTGCTAGCTTTTGAAAAAGATGCTCCTCAATTTTATCAGATAATATTTTGGTGATTTTTATCTTTTAAAATGCCTATAAAAAAAAAAAAGTAATAATAATATTATATATTATATATATAATTATAATATAATAATAATAATAATATAATAATAATAATAATATTATAGTTATAATTATTATATTATATTATATATATTATATTAAACATTGTGATGAATAAGACGTGGCATCTGGTATAATTAATAATATATACTAGGTGCGATCAAAAAGTAAGTTGCATTGGGCCTTGTATCTGTATCGGTAAGTAGATATTTTTTAATAAAATTTGGTTTAAGTTTAAGTTTGCTTGAATGGAAGTACACAATTTCACAACGAAAAAAAAGCGAAAAATGCAACTTACTTTTTGATTTACATTTAAGTATGTAAAACAATCACCCAACAAATAATGTTCTAAACCTAAATTCTAATTATACAGTTAGATAAGCCAATACTACCAATTCGAATTTTAAATCCTCTATACTATTTATGTTCAACAATCCATGCAGTTCCAACTAATCTACAGATTTAAAATGCCTCGCACTTTATCCCGTCAACCCACAACACAGTGTAGTATAATTATATATTATTAACAAAATAAAATCATTTAAAATTTCCGAATTGTAATTAATGTTGTAGTAATATAGTATAGAAATAAAATATAATTATACTTTTTAATATCATAAAATAAATTATAAATTCTATTTGTTAGAATTATTAAACAAATAACGAAAAAAATAATTAATATAAATTAAAAGATGCATTACTTATTAAATTGGTTGTTTTTATTCAACGAAACGTACTTTTTTGTTGATTGTATACTCATTTTAGATTTGAGTGTGAGTGTATTTTTCTTTGCAGCGATCAACTTGAATAATTTCTAGAAATAAAATACAAGTCAAATTTCAAATATTGTTCTAATGTAGTAGAATTATTAAACTACCAGTTGATTGGATTTTATTTCATCGCTTTCCACGTCATTCGCCCTGTCGCAAAAGCTTTTGCCTTTCTTTAAAAACAAATAATTACAAGTTTTCGACATTTCGGCATGTACTTCCCATGGGTCAAAGTCTCCATTACATTTAATGATAGTAACACCACAATAAAAACAAGTCAAACTATCAGTATAACCATTGCCTAAGAACATAATAAAATATTAAAATGAACAATGAAATATTATCAATATTATTATCATTTTACCTGAATAAAAAAATCCAGCTTTACATACAGCATTAATATCTAGTTGCAATGATATCACACATCTATTAAATGATTTGAGGCGGGCATTCAAGGCAACCATTGTTTCATAAACTAAAGGATTTACAAATAGCACAATACCCTCAGTATGTAACTTATCTTCTATCGTTTTTACTCCCAAACTGGTTAAGCCATAGGGACCAGAAGGATTGTTAAATTTTCCTAAAATATGATTAAATTATATAATTATTTCAAGCAATCTGCAAAAGTGAAAAATTATCATTTATTTATCAGACCCAAGTCATTTAAACTGCAATAATAATAGAATATCCTTCAAATTTTACTTTATAATAATTATTATTAAAATTCAAAAAAGTCTGTAATAACAATTTGATAATATTATTAATTAAAATTTAAAGTTGATTCTGATGCTAATATACGATTTATAATGATACTGAAATTTGTGGAGTTAATTTCAAATAACCATTTAATTAATATATGAGTTGTCGTTATATAATGATTTTTCGGTTATAGTTATGTTATTAAAAACACATAGTATTTACTTCAAAATCTATTATGTTAATTCAATACAAAATTATAAAATATTAAATATATGTGATACTAACTTTTGTATGAAATCACGAATGGACATTGTGAACTGTGATACATATGTTCACCCATTGGAGTATCATTTTTTTCCCATCTATCAAATTCTTCCAAGCACGTAAAACACTTTACCTTATCTCCAACACCTGTGTAAACAAAACCAGCTTTGGCCATATCACGAGGTTTTAAAAAGGTAACAGGCCAGTCTTGAAACGTATTCATACGACCTCTACTTGTCATCAACTATAAAGAAAAATAAGAATTAATTAGGTACAAAAATATTAAATTTATTTGATATTTACTTACAGACTCTCGAAGAAATCCACATCTATTAGTAGCGATACTAAAATGTATACATAATGGATTATCACCATTTCGCCATGTAGAAAGTCTTATTTTGCAAGTACTACATCTCACTAGATGTTTAACGCCTAAGTAAGCAAAACCAGCTTGGGCCATTTCAAAAGGTGATATAAAAGTTAGACTCCAATTTTCATTAAAGGTTTTCAAACGACTTTCAAAATCCATATAAATATTCATGTCAATATCCATCTGCAAAGAAAAACACACATATCAATTAATTTACATTTAATAAATAAAAACATCCTTTTCATACTCAATATAATAAACCTAAATGGAGGTATAGTACTATAAGAAAAAAACACAAAAATAAAAATATTTTATAAATTAGATTTAATTTAAGTTATAGGAATTCTATAAAATATTGACTACCGATTAACTATTTAAATAAGCACATAACCACATAAATTAATATCTTATTATTTCTTATTATAAGATATCCGTAGCGTAATATGTTAATGATCCTTATAATATTTAAACTTTATATTATTTATTAGTTAATAAAATGACAATAATATATAAGTTTAGATTAAACAAAAACACGATTAAAAATAGATAATTGATAGTATAAATATATAACTAATCAATCATAATAAAGTTAATGTAAGTGACAAACATTGCGTAAAATGAAACATACATAAAAAAATACGATGACCAAATATTATTGAAAATTGACTGTGACAGACGACAGTTGTCGCTCGAAAAGCAGACTAAACAATCGGAGAACATAATTGAAATCTTTTATGATTTTAAAGACAAATAAAAGAACTTCTTACCCTGTATTCGGTGCTAGCGGTTTTGTGTTTGGATTCACAAAATACGTCGTTGACGGACAAATAAAAAGTGTTGAAAACAAGCACGTCTATTAGGGGCACCGAACAAAAGGTGACTGCAACTTCTGAAACGTCAAATATCACAAACTCATTAACACTAGCCGGACTCGATAATTCACACACACATCGCTGATAAGTGATGAATGTAGTAGATGTTTTTGGAATTCTATACTGCTGATATACTTACTATCGGTTTACAAAAATGTAGCTTTATATGAGCACGTCTCCTCCGTACCTAACTTATGTTGTGGCTAACTAATTTCGACTGATTGATTTTTATGTAAAAATAACGTAAACCAATAAACAGTACCAGGAGAACTACGTTAAAGGCGAATTAAAGTAATGAAATATATTTGAACACGCCGGGCCGGCTTGGGGATCAGCAAAAGCGAAACATACTAAACAGTCATGCGCATCGAGATGTATATAGTATACCATATATAATATATATATACATAGTATAGTATAAACATCTATATGGTCACGCGTCATGCCCGTAATACTACGATCAATAAAACGTTGCAATTTAAGCGATTAGGACGGAGAAAAATGATAATATACTCATTATTATTCCAATCGAAATAGCTGAGCTCTAATGACATTGATAAGAACATTAAGAACTCGTTGAAGTATAGGTTTTTGGTAATCTATTTAAATGTATTAATTTGTTATATATTATCATAATTCATTATAACATTTTATATGAAAAATATATTCTGTAGTAGTGCTGTGTAAAATTATAATAAAATAACGTTCAACAATGCGAAGCAAATTATAAACCATTAACTTTAATTTAAAGTGGCAGTTTTTGTGTGCACTACGACACATTTTGTGCACTACTCAAAATAAAAATGTGCACCACCTTTATCGTACTATATTACATTCTGCGACCATACCTTGGGCGAATCGATGTTACTATAAGATCAAATTAAAATATGTGCTCTACGGAAAATCAAAAAAATAGCCACTGAATTTTTAAATATAATATTATATTGGACACCAAAGTGCGTTAAAAAACCCATTAAATTGGCGTCAGTACGCAGCAAACTTGATAATAAAACGAGTGTTTGGTATCTTCACTTAATTTTATATTATATAGTCAAATCACGTCATGATTGTATTGATTGATTAAAAATAAAAAACAAAAACGTATAATACTATAATACTATTTAGGTATATTAAACTACTTATAAACAATAAATAGCAAAAAGGAAAATTTATTTTATTCACAAATTAAAAAGCTATATTTATAAATTACTTAATACATAAAGCATTTTTAGATTCTGAACGAAGTGATGAATGTATTGATTTTACAATGGTGTGTGTTTTTTTTTTTTTTTTTTTTTTTTTTTTTTTTTGTTTTTGTGTCTGTGTACAGCATAACTAGTCGAAATAATGCTCCAATTTCAAACAATGGGGGTGGTTTCCGATGTAAAAGTGAATATCCTTGGTGCATTATAGAGGTAAAAAGTTAACATTTTCCAACAGTTTTCAAAAAAATCGAGAAAAACAAAAAAAAAAATGACGGAAAAACGGCAATTTTTACGCAAAACCAGTTTTCGACCAAATCGATTTTTTTTTATGGTTGTAATTCAAAAACTAATCACTGAAAATACTTGAAATTTTCACCAAATATTAATGTCAGTGGTATCCTTATATAGTTAAATTTTCAAAAAATTTTGACTTTTTTTGAGTTATTTATAGACCACTGAAATTTTCGATTTTTTTGAGAAATTTTTTTTAAAGTGTCGATAAAAAATTTTTGGATGACCAAAAAGTTTTGAAAATTTAATACAAGGTTCCTTATGAGTTGTTTTTAATGTTGCTAAAAAAAATTAAAAATCGTTAGTCACAATTTTTTTTTATAAGCGTTTTTAGTTCAAATTTTTACAAAATCTGTCGAAAACGCGAAAATTTGCAAGTAATTTTGAAGTTGAAAAATCATAAAATTTTTTTCTTTTATAACTAAGTTTTGAAAATTTGGTACAAAGTTCTCCATACATTTTTCTTCAAATATCTGTAAAAAAAACTCTACCGGATTCAGACAAAAAATTTTTATGAGTGTTTGAAATTTAAATTTTTACAAAAACCGCGTTAAATAACAGTTTAGCCTCAAACGATTTTTGATATTTGTTATTATTCAAAAAGTATAAGTCGTAGATACTTGAAAATTTTACCAGTTATTAAGATTCGCGTTTTCTTTACGTGATTTAAATTTCAAAATATTTTGACTTTTTTTGAGCTATTTATAGACAACTGAAATTTTCAATTTTTCTGAAAAAATATTTTTGAAGTGTCGATAAAATTTTTTTGGCCCTATCAAAATACTTGAAAATTTAATACAAAGTTCCTCATATGTTATTCTTATAGTGATTAAAAAATTATAAGAATACATAGGCACAATTTTTTTTTATTAGCATTTTAAGTTCAAATATTTACAAAAATTCGTCAAAAGCATGAATATTTGCAAATTATTTGAAGTTGAAAAATCATAAAATTTTTTGTTTTTATAACTAAGGATTAAAAATACAACACTAAGTTTTCCATAAGTTTACCTTCAAGTATCTATAGAGAAAACTCGAAGCATCATTATAGGAAAAATTTTAAGTGCGTTTGAATTTTAAATTTTAACGAAATAGCGTAACGATAACGATTTATCCTCAAACGATTTTAAATATTTGTTATTATTCAAAAAGTATAAGTCGTAGATACTTGAACATTTTACCAGTTATTAAGATTCGCGTTTTCTTTACGTGATTTAATTTTCAAAATATTTTGACTTTTTTTGAGCTATTTATAGACAACTGAAATTTTCAATTTTTCTGAAAATTGTTTTTTTATGTGTCGATAAAATCTTTTTGGCCCTATCAAAATACTTGAAAATTTAATGCAAAGTTCCTCATAAGTTATTATTATAGTGATTAAAAAATTATAAGAATACATAGGCACAATTTTTTTTTATTAGCATTTGAAGTTCAAATATTGACAAAAATTCGTCAAAACTATGAATACTTGCAAATTATTTTGTAGGTATATTTCATAAAATTTTTTGTATAAGTAGCTAAGAGATGAAAATTTAATACAAGGTTTTTCATAAGTTTAGCTTACAATTATTATAAAAGAACTTAAATTTTGTTGTATTCAGGCCATTGGTTTTTCATAAGTTTAGCTTACAATTATTATAAAAGAACTTAAATTTTGTTGTATTCAGGCCATTAAAACATAAACCACCTTTTTCACCAACCACTAGAAATTATATCCTAGGCTGACAAATCATCTTCGTTCAGAATCGTTTTTCGTATACAATGATAACTATCATTGGATTCAAATTTAACACTCCTATAATATATAATAATGATCCATACGGCACCTAATGTACAGCAGAGCGGTACTCACTTGCCCACTTTTTAAAAATTGTAAATAATAAAAAATAAAAAATAAATGATAAAAAAGTTATATTACAAACTTTTTTTTTAATATTAGGTAATGTTACTTGAATTTGTTAATTTATTAAACTATAAATTATGAACGATTTTTGAGTATGCAACTATTCAAAATTGTCATATTGTCATGTTTCATAGTTTCATACCATATAATAATATAAATATAAATTAGGTAGTTTTATGAAAATACGATATAAAAATTATATTATTATAACGAATTACCCGAAAATGATACCAAAACTTAAAAAAGAGCACTAAAAGCTAAAACTACTTTAAATATGTAAAAAATAGCAAAATAAAATTTCATATTTGGAGTGCACAAAACAAATTTATAGCTTACCCTGCTATTTTTATCAGTATCCAATAACAATTAGCAAATGCTATAAAATCAGAGTCCTGGTTATAACAAATAATAATTGGTACGGGTTTTATCTTTTTACAATTATTAACAAATGTCATACAGTAAATAAATAGGCAAATAGCTAATTATACCAAATTGGTCTATAAATTATTTTATACAGCATACAATTAATAATTTCTTTATTATTTGTAGTATTTTTTTTTCTTTTTTGAATAATAAATTGTACCAATTATTGCTTCAATATCAATGTCATTGAATACAAAATAAAAAAAACCCGATAGGTCCAAAGTACTTCTGTAAAATACATAGATTCATGCATAAATACAAAATTTAAAGTTTTATAAATTTATATAAAATATAAATATCATATATTCATATTATGAGATTTTAATTTAACTATAACAGTATAACATAAATGTCCCAATCATGATATTAAACACAATAAGAAACTATGAGATATAAAATTGGGGATGAGTACGAGAGTCTTTCGGCTTTCCCTTCTTAGAGGTACTAATGTATAGAAGATATTTATTATGTTTATTTCTTACCTTCTTATCTTTCGAACAACTTATGGTCATCAGCTGCTGTATCTTGTCCGACTGGGTATAGTAGATATTAAATAATCAGAAGAGAAAGAGATATATTGAAATGTTATAATAAACAAATCGAAAGATAGTGTTACAGAAAATTACATATATTACATTTATAAAAATCAACAGAAAAATAGAATATTTCTTGAGAATGTGTTAGGTGAGCGACTGAGCGTCGTGTTGACTGTCAGAGCCATAATATACTGTCGTAAAGATGTTAATATGCCGCCTATGTACATGAATTTACAGACCACGGAATTTATCATTCGTATATTGATATCGTTATAATATGTACTATTATAATAATAATTTATGTTTTTATAATTGCAAAGATAATAAATTTTCTTAAATTTAAAAATACTTAATTACTGATAATTATTGTTTGTAGATTAATATTTACTTGTACTGTTGAACAGATAATTTTTATTTAATTTTCTTAAATCTAAAAGTAATTTAATTAATAATAATTATCTTTCGTTAATTATTGTTTGTGCAGCTGTACCAGCGTGCCGGCTTGGATATAAGCAAAAGCAAAACTCACTACACAGTCATGCGCATCGAGAAGTATATAGTATACTATATATATGGTGATGCGTCATGCCCATAATATTACGATCAATAAACGTTGCAAATTAAGCTAAGGACTGTGCGGAGGAAAATGAAAATATACTCATTGATTATTCCAGTCGAAATGACTGAGCTCTAGTGACATTGACAAAAACTCTTGAAGTATAGGTTTTTGGTAACATATAAATGTATTAATTTGTTATATATTATCATAATTCTTAATAACAATTTTTATGAAAAATATATAGTATATACCTACTGTAGTAGTGCTGACATGCTGTGTAAAATTATAATAAAATTACATTCAGCAACGCAAAGTAAATTATAAACCATTAAATTTTATTTAAAGTGGCTATTTTTGTGTGTACTATGACACATTTTGTGCACTACGAAATTACTAATGTGCACCGCTGTAACGATTGTTACATACTTATTTATAAACATAATAATATACAACTGTAGGTACATATTATATACTTACACATATTATATATTATATAGTATACTTCCATATATGTATATAGGTGTATATATGTATGTGTATCGTAAACCAAAACATGTAAAATATATAATGATGATTGTGCATTATGCCCTTTCATTTTCTAATTGAATGGCAAAAGATTGAAATATGTGGGTTGAATACTTAAATATATATTAGCAAAATAAAAGTTGTTATAGTATAAATACACTTAATACATAATAAAAAAAATGATTTTCAATTTTTAAAAATTTTATATAAACATATAATTTAAGCAGCTATATTATATTTAGTGTCCATTTATATCTTATTTGAATAGCAAAAGATTTAAATATGTGGATTGAATACTTAAATATTTATTTGCATAATAAAAGTTGTTAAAGTATAAATACAGATAATATAAATTGAAAAAATTGAATTTCAATTTTTAAAAATCTTATACAAACATATAATTAAAGAAGTTACATTATATAAAGAGTCCATTTATATCTTATTTGAATGAAATTTATATTAAAAGTTTGGTTTG
The DNA here is from genome assembly GCF_020184175.1 of Aphis gossypii. Classification (NCBI taxonomy): domain Eukaryota; kingdom Metazoa; phylum Arthropoda; class Insecta; order Hemiptera; family Aphididae; genus Aphis; species Aphis gossypii. The sequence continues at coordinate 53,596,020 of NC_065533.1, forward strand.
AATACTTAAATATTTATTAGCAAAATAAAAGTTGTTTTAGTATAAATACACTTAATACATAAAAAAAAATTGTTTTTCGATTTTTAAAAATTTTATATAAACATATAATTTAAGCAGCTATATTATATTTAGTGCCCATTTATATCTTATTTGAATACCAAAAGATTTAAATATGTGGGTTGAATACTCAAATATTTATTTGCATAATAAAAGTTGTTTAAGTAAAAATACACATAATATTGTGATAAAAAAATTGTTTTTAAATTTTTAAAAACTTTACATAAACATATAATTTAAGCAGATATATTATATTTAGTGTCCATTTATATCTTATTTGAATGAAATTTGTTTTAAGAGTTTGGTTTGAATATTTAAATATTTATTAGCAAAATAAAAGTTGTTATAGTATAAATACACTTAATACATAATAAAAAATTGTTGTTCAATTTTTAAAAATCTTATATAAACATATTATTAATACAGCTATATTATATTAAGAGTCCATTTACATCTTATTTGAATAGCAAAAGATTTAAATATGTGGGTTGAATACTTAAATATTTATTAGCAAAACAAAAGTTGTTATAGTATTTATACACTTAATACATAATAAAAAAATTGTTTTTCTATTTTTAAAAATTTTATATAAACATATTATTAATACAGCTATATTATATTAAGAGTCCATTTACATCTTATTTGAATAGCAAAAGATTTAAATATGTGGGTTGAATACTTAAATATTTATTAGCAAAACAAAAGTTGTTATAGTATAAATACACTTAATATATAATAAAAAAATTGTTTTTCAATTTTTAAAAACTTTATATAAACATATAATTTAAGCAGCTATATTATATTAAGAGTCCATTTATATATTATTTGAATGAAATTTGTTTTAAAAGTTTGTTTTGAATACTTAAATATTTATTTGCATAATAAAAGTTGTTTAAGTATAAATACACATAATATTGTGATAAAAAAATTGTTTTTCAATTTTTAAAAATTTTATATAAACATATAATTTAAGCAGCTATATTATATTTAGTGTCTATTTATATCTTATTTGAATAGCAAAAGATTTAAATATGTGGGTTAAATACTTAAATATTTATTTGCATAATAAAAGTTGTTAAAAGTATAAATAAAGATAATATAAATTGAAAAAATTGAATTTCAATTTTTAAAAATCTTATACAAACATATAATTAAAGAAGTTATATAATATTAAGAGTCCATTTACATCTTATTTGAATAGCAAAAGATTTAAATATGTGGGTTGAATACTTAAATATTTATTAGCAAAACAAAAGTTGTTATAGTATAAATACACTTATACATAATAAAAAAATTTTTTTCTATTTTTAAAAATTTTATATAAACATATTATTAATACAGCTATATTATATTAAGAGTCCATTTACATCTTATTGAATAGCAAAAGATTTAAATATGTGGGTTGAATACTTAAATATTTATTAGCAAAACAAAAGTTGTTATAGTATAAATACACTTAATATATAATAAAAAAATTGTTTTTCAATTTTTAAAAATTTTATATAAACATATTAATTAAACAGGCTATTTTATATTTGGTGTACATTTATATCTTATTTGAATAATAAAAGATTTAAATATGTGGGTTGAATACTCAAATATTTATTTGCATAATAAAAGTTGTTTAAGTAAAAATACACATAATATTGTGATAAAAAAATTGTTTTTAAATTTTTAAAAACTTTACATAAACATATAATTTAAGCAGATATATTATATTTAGTGTCCATTTATATCTTATTTGAATGAAATTTGTTTTAAAAGTTTGGTTTGAATATTTAAATATTTATTAGCAAAATAAAAGTTGTTATAGTATAAATACACTTAATACATAATAAAAAATTGTTGTTCAATTTTTAAAAATCTTATATAAACATATTATCAATACAGCTATATTATATTAAGAGTCCATTTACATCTTATTTGAATAGCAAAAGATTTAAATATGTGGGTGGAATACTTAAATATTTATTAGCAAAACAAAAGTTGTTATAGTATAAATACACTTAATACATAATAAAAAAATTGTTTTTCTATTTTTAAAAATTTTATATAAACATATTATTAATACAGCTATATTATATTAAGAGTCCATTTACATCTTATTTGAATAGCAAAAGATTTAAATATGTGGGTTGAATACTTAAATATTTATTAGCAAAACAAAAGTTGTTATAGTATAAATACACTTAATACATAATAAAAAAATTGTTTTTCTATTTTTAAAAATTTTATATAAACATATTATTAATACAGCTATATTATATTAAGAGTCCATTTACATCTTATTTGAATAGCAAAAGATTTAAATATGTAGGTTGAATACTTAAATATTTATTAGCAAAACAAAAGTTGTTATAGTATAAATACACTTAATATATAATAAAAAAATTGTTTTTCAATTTTTAAAAATTTTATATAAACATATTAATTAAACAGGCTATTTTATATTTGGTGTCCATTTATATATTATTTGAATGAAATTTGTTTTAAAAGTTTGTTTTGAATACTTAAATATTTATTTGCATAATAAAAGTTGTTTAAGTATAAATACACATAATATTGTGATAAAAAAATTGTTTTTCAATTTTTAAAAATTTTACATAAACATATAATTTAAGCAGCTATATTATATTTAGTGTCCATTTATATCTTATTTGAATAGCAAAAGATTTAAATATGTGGGTTAAATACTTAAATATTTATTTGCATAATAAAAGTTGTTAAAAGTATAAATAAAGATAATATAAATTGAAAAAATTGAATTTCAATTTTTAAAAATCTTATACAAACATATAATTAAAGAAGTTATATAATATTAAGAGTCCATTTACATCTTATTTGAATAGCAAAAGATTTAAATATGTGGGTTGAATACTTAAATATTTATTAGCAAAACAAAAGTTGTTATAGTATAAATACACTTAATACCTAATAAAAAAATTGTTTTTCTATTTTTAAAAATTTTATATAAACATATTATTAATACAGCTATATTATATTAAGAGTCCATTTACATCTTATTTGAATAACAAAAGATTTAAATATGTGGGTTGAATACTTAAATATTTATTAGCAAAACAAAAGTTGTTATAGTATAAATACACTTAATATATAATAAAAAAATTGTTTTTCAATTTTAAAAATTTTATATAAACATATTAATTAAACAGGCTATTTTATATTTGGTGTACATTTATATCTTATTTGAATAATAAAAGATTTAAATATGTGGGTTGAATACTCAAATATTTATTTGCATAATAAAAGTTGTTTAAGTAAAAATACACATAATATGTGATAAAAAAATTGTTTTTAAATTTTTAAAAACTTTACATAAACATATAATTTAAGCAGATATATTATATTTAGTGTCCATTTATATCTTATTGAATGAAATTTGTTTTAAAAGTTTGGTTTGAATATTTAAATATTTATTAGCAAAATAAAAGTTGTTATAGTATAAATACACTTAATACATAATAAAAAATTGTTGTTCAATTTTTAAAAATCTTATATAAACATATTATAATACAGCTATATTATATTAAGAGTCCATTTACATCTTATTTGAATAGCAAAAGATTTAAATATGTGGGTTGAATACTTAAATATTTATTAGCAAAACAAAAGTTGTTATAGTATAAATACACTTAATACATAATAAAAAAATTGTTTTTCTATTTTTAAAAATTTTATATAAACATATTATTAATACAGCTATATTATATTAAGAGTCCATTTACATCTTATTTGAATAGCAAAAGATTTAAATATGTAGGTTGAATACTTAAATATTTATTAGCAAAACAAAAGTTGTTATAGTATAAATACACTTAATATATAATAAAAAAATTGTTTTTCAATTTTTAAAAATTTTATATAAACATATAATTAAACAGGCTATTTTATATTTGGTGTACATTATATCTTATTTGAATGAAATTTGTTTTAAAAGTTTGGTTTGAATACTTAAATATTTATTAGCAAAATAAAAGTTGTTATAGTATAAATACACTTAATACCTAATAAAAAAATTGTTTTTCTATTTTTAAAAATTTTATATAAACATATTATTAATACAGCTATATATATTAAGAGTCCATTTACATCTTATTTGAATAGCAAAAGATTTAAATATGTAGGTTGAATACTTAAATATTTATTAGCAAAACAAAAGTTGTTATAGTATAAATACACTTAATATATAATAAAAAAATTGTTTTTCAATTTTTAAAAATTTTATATAAACATATTAATTAAACAGGCTATTTTATATTTGGTGTACATTTATATCTTATTTGAATGAAATTTGTTTTAAAAGTTTGGTTTGAATACTTAAATATTTATTAGCAAAATAAAAGTTGTTATAGTATAAATACACTTAATACCTAATAAAAAAATTGTTTTTCTATTTTTAAAAATTTTATATAAACATATTATTAATACAGCTATATTATATTAAGAGTCCATTTACATCTTATTTGAATAGCAAAAGATTTAAATATGTGGGTTGAATACTTAAATATTTATTAGCAAAACAAAAGTTGTTATAGTATAAATACACTTAATATATAATAAAAAAATTGTTTTTCAATTTTTAAAAATTTTATATAAACATATTAATTAAACAGGCTATTTTATATTTGGTGTACATTTATATCTTATTTGAATAATAAAAGATTTAAATATGTGGGTTGAATACTCAAATATTTATTTGCATAATAAAAGTTGTTTAAGTAAAAATACACATAATATTGTGATAAAAAAATTGTTTTTAAATTTTTAAAAACTTTACATAAACATATAATTTAAGCAGATATATTATATTTAGTGTCCATTTATATCTTATTTGAATGAAATTTGTTTTAAAAGTTTGGTTTGAATATTTAAATATTTATTAGCAAAATAAAAGTTGTTATAGTATAAATACACTTAATACATAATAAAAAATTGTTGTTCAATTTTTAAAAATCTTATATAAACATATTATTAATACAGCTATATAATATTAAGAGTCCATTTACATCTTATTTGAATAGCAAAAGATTTAAATATGTGGGTGGAATACTTAAATATTTATTAGCAAAACAAAAGTTGTTATAGTATAAATTAATACATAATAAAAAAATTGTTTTTCTATTTTTAAAAATTTTATATAAACATATTATTAATACAGCTATATTATATTAAGAGTCCATTTACATCTTATTTGAATAGCAAAAGATTTAAATATGTGGGTTGAATACTTAAATATTTATTAGCAAAATAAAAGTTGTTAAAGTATAAATACACTTAATACATAATAAAAAAATTGTTTTTCAATTTTTAAAAACTTTACATAAACATATAATTTAAGCAGCTCTATTATATTTAGTGTCCATTTATATCTTATTTGAATGAAATTTGTTTTAAAAGTTTGGTTTGAATACTTAAATATTTATTAGCTAAACAAAAGTTGTTATAGTATAAATACACTTAATACATAATAAAAAAATTGTTTTTCAATTTTTAAAATCTTATATAAACATATAATTAATGCAGCTATATTTTATTCAGTGTCCATTTATATCTTATTTAAATGTTAAAAGACCTAAATGGGTGTGATGGATACTTAGTCTTTCATTAGCAGAATACAAATTATAACAGTATAATTACATAATATTTTAATGAATTATGAAGATTTTCAATTTTTAACGATTCATATCATCATATTAAGTATGAGGTCATATCATCCTTCATCTCCATTATATTGTGATTCAAATGGCTATTGCTTCAATTGTTTGTGATGAAAACTTTGTTATACAGTGAAAGCTAAACAAAAATTGAATAGAATTAATACATGATATTGATTTTAATTATGATACATCAAATTTTAAAAATCTCATAAAAACTAATTTTTTATTATGTAATATTATGTTCATAATCCATTTATGTCTTATTTGAATGCAATAGATTTAAATGTGTGGGTTGAATACTTAAATATCAATTAGCAAAAAAAAAGTTGTCACATAATACTAACACATCATTATGATTAATTATAAGGATTTTCAATTGTTAAACGATTCATATTAAAGAATTAAGCAGAGGTAATAATATCCCTCATCTGCATTATATTGTGATTTAAATAGCTATTAGGTACTTCAATTGTTTGAGATGAGTTCTGTGCTATATTAAGAAAAATCAGAAGATTGATATTGTGAATGTTCTTAGTTATTTATTAGTATAAATTTTTTTTCAATTTTTAAATTCCTGTATAAATTTAGTATCTATTAAGTTATATCATAGTTAGGAATAATTTTATTTCAAAATTATAGAAAATAGTCTTAAGTGTTTGAGATCAATATTGAATGATTTATTAAAGAAACCTGATTAATATTGTGAAAATCCTATCACAGTTTTGTATGATATAAAGAGAGGTTTTTTGACTATAGCAAAATCTAATAGGGCAATAAAATAGTTTGGGTTAATTTTACAGATTATGTATCAAAAAATAAAATAATATACTGCTTATTGGCTTGATTTCGTTTTCCACCATATTGGGATTCTTTGTCTTATGGCTTTCGTTAATGTTAATATGTACTGCTTGATGTATATTTTCCTTGATTACTACTTTACTGCAGTTTGGATTATCCTGAAATATACACTTATTTCTTTTTACTATTAAAACACAATATGATTAATTTGTGTTTACACAGCCTCTTTAGTTAATTTAATAGGTAATAGAATTGTTAAATTATTAACAGTCTAGTACCTAATTTTTTATTTAGTTACGCTGTCCTTTATTTTTTGGATTCATACCTGCGTGTAAAACATGCAGCTGTAGTTGTTATTGCGGTAATTGCTGGGTATCTCTGTTAAATGTAAATGGTGTTGGTATTTATCAGGCCGGTCCGAGGTTTTCGAGATGTTGCTACATGCTCCGATAGTCCGATATCCTGTTTGGAATCAATTCACGTAAGTATTAAATATACCTCTAGAAATACAGAATAATAATACCTGATGAAAAAATAAAACATAATGAGTTAGGATAAGTCACGGTGCCATACCCGTCGGCGTATCGCGTATACTATAAGGGTAATGTACTACAGGCAACAGGCCTAATCAACGACGGCGGAAGAATAACATTATTTATCAGAAACACGGTTATCTACTCGTGTAGATAATCGTGATCAGAAATAAACAAAACAATGAAAATACACTATAATATTATATTCTTATTTCTTACCATTTATTTATTTGACAACAACCATTCACCATTCGTGGTTGCTCATACGTTGTTCGACTGGCGAATGTCGAAGAAATAATGTTTTAAATTGTAGTGTAGGCGATCAGGTACTGTTTCAAGAATCTTAGAATATAATTTTTTGTTTTTTATTGTGTATTTACTATTTGTGTTCACTTTTAGTGTCGGTTTTTTATTTAAAATAATTTACATCCATTATTATCATTATCAGTTACCAGTTTATCACTATATTGTATTGTTATCTCCGATATATTATATTTATCTATACCAAGTTTCAAGGTGTTCTCATAGACTTATATTTCTATAAGTCTATGGGTGTTCTACACAAAAGGAGCGTAATGCGCGGTCATAATCGCGAGTTTGTTTATGCGTGATTCACAACCCATGTCTGATTAGCGATGGTTGTTTTTTCTATTTTAAAAATTAATTAATTAATATTTTTAAAATTATAAATTTTTTTAATAAAAAATCTAAGACAATTAGTCAACATTACCTATATAACAAGGTAGTTATCTACAAAGGTAATTTAAAAATTTAAAAATTGAATACCTATCATATAGCATTATAAAAAATATGAAAACCAAAATGTAAACGTTAAAATAATAAGAAATTTTATATGTATAATATAATACACATTATATTATTGCAAGAGAAAATGGAGTACGAACATTATTTGAGCTATAGGGAATTGTAATTGTCTTTCAAATAACTTGATAAATAAACTGTCGATGTAATTTTATAAAATGATCACGATTTAACAGCTGAAGTAAGTTAAAGAGTTGGAAGTTGCAGGTATATTATAATGTTTGCTATCTATTTGTAGTACCTATAAGTAACAGTCCTGTTACAAATTTATGAATATTTAAGATTATTAAGAAAATAAATAAAGTGATTGTATATCTTCTATTACTGTTTAAACAGATGTATTAATAAATTACAAGCGCTGCTAAAACACTAATTGCTTTAATTTCAAACCTAAATTATTGTAATTAAAAGAAAGATATATTTCTATTAAAATTAATTTATATGCATTTAGATCGTAGGCAAATAATTATATACAATAATTTGAATGCTATGAAAAAATTATTTTGTTTATTTATGATAATAATAATAAATAATTAATTAATAGGGCTGACATTTTAATGCAAAGGCATCTTTCTTTCTGGTAATTTGAAAAATTGAATAGTTAACAGGATATAATAATATAATATATATATACACATCATGACATACAATATAATAATGTATAGTTTTCGTTTTTCGCCGGTTCGTAGGGACACAATAGGTATAACTGGACAGCGATTTCCCAAGCTTTTTCAGCCAAAGGACCCTTTTTAAGCAGTATTTTCTAGCGGAGCTCCGAAAATATTTAGTATTAAGTTTTATTTGTCTATGTTTTATACCTAACGCCGTTGGTAACGTGTATATTATACGATGACGATCAGAACGACACACCTTATTATTATAATTATTGAAACCTACAGGCATATTGCAGTGTTCTATACGAGGTCTAATATATTATATACTAGCCGGTTTACGTTTTTGCGTGGCGAATGCCGAAGTAATAAAAACGCGGCTTACTAAGTCCATCGGGTATAGCTACTCCGATATAATCAATGCATTTTTTATTAAACGGAAAAAGCCGCGGAATACGCCGTGACAGCTCCTTAATTAAGTTTACGTTTGTTTTAAAATATTCTGAGCGGTGTGTCCAGGACATAATATATTAAATGGATACGAGTATATACATATAGTCATGTACAGGGACGTATTTAGTAATGTCAAAAGAGGGAGGGAAGTGATACAAACAAAAAATTAAAACTCAACTACCATGCACCAGTGTGTGAAATATAATAGAAATTAATACTCTCAGCAATAAAATTTAAAAAAAACTATAAAGTGAATGGAAGAACACGGGCCACACGCGTGTCCGCTTAAACCTAACCTACGAAGAAAAGGGGATTAAGTGTACGTATTTTTACTCAAGATTTTCTTAAAAAAATATATTCGGTAAGTATCGATACGGCTAGACTAATTACGTACCTACTGACTTTTATCCAAGTAAAAATCCAATACTGAACCATACGCTTTAATGATATAATATCACAAGTGTTACGTTTCGATATTTATCCATAAACTGTAGCTGCCTATTAAAAGTTTCGGTAGGAATATAAATATACAAATTTAACGATATTTATAAGTTTGACAACTATGATAATATTATACCTGTAGCTATCAATGATGTGCTATAACTCTGAGATGATGTTCAATTTTTCTATTATCAGGATCTAATACATAGTATATATATATATAGGTAATCAATGATATTAGTTAAAGTAAATAAATTAGGTGTCTATTAAAAAGAAATTAAAAAATAGTTGATATAGGCGGTAACTTAATTTGTTTGCTATTTTTCCACAGGTTTTGGTATCCCAATAAAACCATTCATTATTGTAATTGGTTAATTACTAGAACAAAAATATATTATTTACACTTTGATTATATCAAGTACCTACCTACAAAGTTTCAACTATCTAGAGAGAAGTGGATGTAGTTTTTAAATTGTTCCATATATTAAATTTATTGTACTGTAATGATATGCTCGATTTTACATATCATAATTATTGTAAATTCGTTATTTTTATTTAATAAAATAAATAACGGTCGAGTTGTCGCACGCATGTAATATACCTACTCTAAAAAACCCCAATAAATCAAGTCACTGATGATTGGAACGATTCCTATTATCTAATCACGTACAGGACACTGTACGGGATTATAACGGTACGGCGCAACACATGCGATTTCTTTCATGTGCCGCCGGAGACAGGGGATGGTCCGGTCAGGTCGCTTTCACCAGGGAGAAAGACAATTTTCTTTGGGGACACCGACACCTTTGATCGGGCCGCCGATGACTCTGGCGGGCCTGACCTAAATCGTCTCCTCTCATCAGTGCATGAGCACCCTTCATAACGACAAGTGCACGAGTACCTCTAAAAACACATAAGTGCACGAGCACCTCTTAACCTAGATCCTGCTTACGACAACTCTACAGTTTCCTTTTTTTTAAAACGAAATTTGTTGAGTGTTTAGTTTTTTCTTTTTGAGTGTTAAAAAATTAATAATTTCTCTCCTTATCACGTCGACTGCAATCATAGACAGCTGCGGATAAGGTAAGGTGCATGCGCATCCATATTTACATAATAATAGTATTATACAGGTATTTTATTTTATTTATTAATTTATTGGATTCTAATACATTAATAATTAATTTAGTATTTTATGAACGGTTTACTTGATCATTCTCGAAGCACGACCTTGAGAACCATCAGGAGGAAGGTGATTTCGCAAATTTAAAGTAATAGGACATAAGCTAAGATAACCAACAAATCACTAATAACTTCTAAATATATTTGAGACATTCATTCAAGGCTTGTGTCCCTTGTGAATGTCCTACAATTTATTTAGAACACTTAATAACTAATAAATAACTAATAATTTATAAATAAAAATATTAAGTATTTTATTAATATTTTTATTTATATTATTTTTAATTTTCTTTTCCTTTTTATTTATTTTTGCGTTATTACAGTACTCTGATGAATCTTATATTTTATGGTTGTTTATACAATTTTTTTTTTTATAATATCCATTTTATGTCAGACCAATCTCATCCAATTATAAGTTATTATTAGTTCAGAACTAAATAAATAGACTATAATATTTCAAATTATTAGTACTGTATTTACATATTTCTATATCTTTTTTAATTATTCAAACTTTATTCTTGTTTTAAATATACTCTCATTACTTGTATCAATTTTGTATAAATTATTATTTATAACTTATAATACCTTCTATAGTTAATATATATTTTTTAACTATTGTGGTAGAAGGTTCCTACATAATTATAATACATTGGTATATTTTAATTTATATATTAATTATATTAAATATTATTTCGTTAATAGTTTATAATTTAGTATTGTTTCATCAATATTATTTGAATAAATGTAAAAGATAATATTTAACTTAGTAATTTATTTTGTTAGAACATTTTACAATTTTATTTTATTTATACTAGCAATAAATGTATTACTATAAAAAAAAAGAAATATATAGGTAAAAATGTTTTTACCAAGAGCATAGGTGATATTAATAAAAAAAAAACTTTGTAGAAAATACAAATCAAATTATAGTATTAACAGAGAAATTAATTTAATTTAATAAAATATCTATGGTTTATTTACCATTATTAATGTTGGTATCAACAAATTGTATTGTTAAATTAATTCTATCAATACATAATAATAACAACATGGTTCATGTAGATTTAACTAAGTATTTGTTGTATTGTGAGGTTAGATAAGTGTTACTAAAACTGTGTTAGTTTTAATGTCATTGTGAATTTAATACCTAATGTTTATGATGTAGGAATGAAAATTTCTTTGACAGTTCAGGAGTAACTAAGATATTATTAAATTGTCCTAAATTTTCATTATTTTTACTATATTTTTTTTCTCTACATGTGACACATTGGATTCGAGTCTTGATTGAAATATTTTATGTGAACGATATGATATATTATATTGTAATTTTTATTTTAATAATATATCATATTAATTTTATACTATTACTTGATTATCTTCACTGGCGGAGTTTACACGAATTCAATTTTAACTGACTTTTTCAGAGGCGTAGTTTACATGAGCCTAATTTTGTATGTTATTTTTTCTGGCGGAGCTTACAGTAAAAAAAAGGTACTTGTGGCAGAGTTTACGTGAGTCCAATAACTAATAACTATATAAGCTGTATTAGCCCACTGTATATTATAAATTATAATCTATCTACTTTTCTATCATTATTTCCGTTTTGCATCAGTTGAAATAGTAGTGGTAAATGGATGTACAAATAAATATGATGTGACAGTCAAAATTTTTATATAAAACATAGATAGGTACAACTTAACAAAAACCATTTACCTATATGTAATTTTACAAACTCATCCTTAATAATTACAATATCGATTAGGCGTTGAATGTCAACTACCGTTTTATGTTTAATATTTATACATATTACATAGTTATGATGGTTATATAATTCAATCATTTTATTTTAATTAACTCCGAACTTTCCATTGGCTATAGACAATCAACTTCAAATTCAATTTAATGATTAGTGTAGTAAACCCAATACACTTGTATACTATTATTTAGTGTAGAAAACACTTTAATTTAATTTACTTCTTTCTCCTGCATTTTAAGCAATAGGCCAAAAGGCAGAAGAACATGTTTTTTCCGCTGAATAAGGATTTTTACTACATTCAGCGGTAACAACATGTTATATTTTTATAAATACATAGACTATTATAATGGGATCACGCCACTCCAAATCAATCCTAAATTATAATTATTAATAAAACTAGTCTCCTGTATGACATTGAGAACTCATATAAATACGAGTAGACGACCTATAGTATTTTTCAGAAGGTAGTTAACTCTAGTGTAAGACTATTGCTCGACACAGACTTCGTCACAGTCACATCGTCACGAGTTTACGCCTTTACAGTCAATCCCCAGTACTTATAATTATAGCATTATACACAGCAGTAAGCTATTTTAACTGTAGTTTATTTCATTTATTTATTATTTTATTGTTTAACGTAATAAAGTAAACTGATTATTTCCAATACATAACAAATAAATATGATGTGCCAGTCTATAAAATTAAAATGTCAAGAGTTATGAAACTAGAATACCAACAGTCGCTATCGCCTAAAAATAACGACACTATAGGATAGTTTTTGGTGGAAAATATCATTTATCGGATAATATGAAGTGTACCTATAATATATTAACCCCCTAGCACTTCTAAATACAAATTCAGTGTAAATTATTCATTATTTAATCTTGAATTAGCCTATATTCTATTATGAAATAATTTTTCATTCTTGTAAGTATACATTATATGAGATTACGATTTTACTATACTTTAAATTCATTGATACTTTGAATTTAACAAAAAATAAATATTGTAAGTAATTGAATATAATTATCTAAAATCTTAAATATAAGATAAGAAACAAACAATCAAAATAGTAGTCACACTTATTATTGTACAATTATTATAATATTCGAACAGCGCCTTTAATGACTCATAATAGGCTATATGATCAATCAGCACATATTTATATGGTTATATACTAGTATAAATGTATCATAGTATTACTATTTTACGGCTATAACCTTATTTATTGGGCATTATATATTATCAAAATCCAATTTTCATGCAATCAGAAAATTATTTTCGATTTATTATGGTTTTAACGCATGCATAATTATTGTTATCTACAAATACAAGTAAATCTCTGACTACGTCAGCGCAATTTTGAAGAGGAGAACTTTTTTTTTGATTGTGGATTTCTGACCTATTATTGACATTTAATTTGTATTAAATTTAAACTTTAATGTAGACGTGTGATTCAGTGATTCGTGTACCGTCACATAGATCTTATATTGTGTTACTCGACAGCTGAAAACGTCTGTATGGAATAACTATAGTATTTATTATTCAATATTATTACTATTATTATTATTATTTAAATAGCTTAAGTGGAGTTTTCTTGGTAAAGCATTTAAAGATTTATATGAAATATACTACACACTATACGATTTCAGTGAGAATAATTTAACAGCATCGGATTTTTGGAGTGTCAATCAGCAGCTACCATTCGTGACCGTATCGTCAACACTCGTTTCAATCAATCTGTAAGTCCGCATTACTAAAAAGTGAATAACTGTTGATTTTTATACGCATATAATAAATATTTAACTTAACAAATAATGACAACATATTTTTCTTAACTATTTTTTTAATTCAATAAAATGTCAAAATGCTTTTATGCATCATATTTTATTTTCCATACCTAATATATCTTTTGTGAATATTAATAACCACATTACCTACATGTATTTAAGTAATGAACTTTGAATCAGTTTTTGCATATTTATTACTTTTGTGTGTATATTTTATATTTTTCCATGCATATTGTATAATTGTACAATTTTTTCGTGCATCTGTTAAATTTTATTAGCTTCTATTACTTCCAAGCCCAAATAATAATATACCAAATACAATACATAACGGAAGTAGATTTTGATGGAAAATTATTATTAGTTATTTCTGAATTTATTTGAATTCCGATTAAAACTATATTTTATACGGTTCATATAAAATACTATTAATTTATTATTTAATTTTTATTTGTACCTGAACTCAGTATTAGAATTTGAAAATAAATTGGTTTTTGTCATACATTTATGTCACTCAAAAAGCATCCATAAACATCTACTCTAGGTAGGTTTTAGGTCTTGTGCCTAAAATTACAACAAACGCCTCGGTGATCACAACCAGACGTATCCAAATATTACTATATTTTTGGCGGAACTACAAACTATCAATGCATACATTTTTAGTGCGTGAAAGACATCTTCATTTGTCCGTTTGTACAACAGCGTCTAACGATCTATCCGAACGTATCCCATCTTCTGATTGTCGCATAATATGTTCAAATCGAAAATAAATAAATATAATATTGTGTAATAACAAAAATAATTGTTATGATCTCATCAATTTGTTTTAGACAACCAACATGTCATCAAGCTCATCTAAAAAATACAAATCATCGAACTCGCGTGATCTTCAACCATCATCATCGTCGTCAACCTACAAAGATCGTCAATCATTATCATCATCGTCAACCTACAAAGATAGTAAATCATCGTTATCGTGGTCAAGCTACAAAGATCGTCAACCATCATCGTCGTCTTCAACCTACAAAGATAGTAAATCATCATCATCGTGGTCAAGCTACAAAGATGATCAAACTAAGAAGAACAAATGTCAAATGGTAGAACGGGATGATAAACATAAAGCACAATATACTAAACCGATTCAAGTTGTGTTGCCCGTAAGGCGAGATGATGTGAAGCCGATGTTTCCCAAACCATCTAATAGAAGTAATCGTCATTTTTAAGACTTGGAATACCATGTATAGATTTCAGTAAACTAAATCATTTCCTATGACCAAAAAAATTTATTTAGCTGTTCAAAAACAATTTATATATTTTTTAAGTTATGCAAACAAAATAACATTAAAAATTAAAAATTAATTTCTATTTTGTTATACTAAGTTAATTTTACCATATCACTACATATACCAACACCTATAACATATGTTTATGTCGTAATACCCTAAGCAAAAATAATTGAATAAAAATTGCTCATTTTACAATATATTACATAAGAATATAACTTGTATATTTTATGTTTATTCTTGAACGTGTATACCCTTTTTTAATATAAATTATAGAAAAATGTATATGTGCTTGTAGGTATACATACGTATCGTAGCGCACGCACTTTTATTCTTTTTTTCACCTATATAACTTTAATTTCTTTAACATATAAAGACAAGTCAGTTAAATATTATTTTATATAAATATGATAAAATTCTTATATGCTGTTGATAAAAATAATTTTAAGTCAATGTGTTAACTATTGTTAAATAATAATTTTTCAATACAAAATTGGTAAGTTTTGCAACAATTTGCAAGTTATTTTGTTTTCATAAATCTGGTTATAGTTTCTAAATAGCAGAGCATTTTGTAAGTATTTAATAGGTATGTATAATTATAGTATACATAATTTATGTCAAAAATTATTATTATCAAATCCAAATGATCCCTACACGTATCGACAGTTCGTCAAATAATAATTTATTTTATATTTACGCACATCTTTCAATAATTCTGTATTCATTATAAAAATTATTATCATATAAATATTAGTAAGATTATATTGGAAATAATCTTGTGTTTTATTGGTTTATTAAAATATATATTTATATACCATACGTCCATATCATATTATGTCTTTACTTACCTGACACTATAATATATAATATTAATTTAAAATTATAAATGTTTAAATTTAATATACGATTAATTCCAAAAATAACTTTGAAGCTATTACTTTCGATTGTGACTTGATTTGAAACTCATTCGTTTGTGACATTTGTAATATGTCTTATAATACTAGTTCATATTTGAAAACACATATTGCTTCATACAGAAGAAAAACGATACAATTGTAGCATCTGCCATAAATTATTTACTAAGTCAACCATTCTACAGTACCATATGATGAATCATAAAGACGAAAATCCTCATAAATATTAGAAATTGAAGCATCAGAATCTCTTACAAGTGTAACTTCAATCATTGTTAAATAATTCATTATCATACTATAGAATAATAATAAATGTACCTTTTACTAGAGAGAAAAGAAAACTATATTATAATTAAACAATATTTAGAATTAATTTATAATATTAAATGAAACAGCAGATAGGTATTAATATATTTTTTGTTTTAATCAACAATTTTTAATTTTTTCATGTAATGTTAGGAAAACTTGAAATCTCTGACATAGAATGATGACTAAATAGAGTATTAATTGCAATTTACATTTATTAAATATATAAAGTAAAAATAAAATAAAGGAAACAAAGGAAAAGCTAATTAATAATTGACTAATTTTTTTAATTTTTTACTAAGACAAAATAAAACTAAGGATGAAATTTTTTTAGTTTATACCATATATTATAAATACAAATAATTTAATTATACATCGTTTGATAAATCATTAATTATTTCTGGAGTTGGTGGTGGAATAAATGTATGCACAGATTTGAGAATTGGAATATTTACATAAACGTCATCATGCAATGGTGATTTCGTTTGAACCTAATAAAAATTAACATCAAAATAAATATGTATTTGGTATTAAAAACAGGGCTCGAAAACGTTTATATAACGTTATAATTATAACGTTATACTTGTCAAAAAACGATTGAAAAAGATAACAGAAAACAAAACGGTAAACAGTAAACGATAATATTAAATTATCACTAAACAAAACGATACAATGAACGACAGTTTTAGTAAAACATAAAACGAAACGAAACAGGAAAACGAATAAAAAAGTAAAACAGTAAGCGAAAATAAAACGTTATACAACAATAAATATAACGTTTTATTAAAACGTTATATTATAACGTTTTCATAATAAATTATTACCTACGTATTATGTTATACCTAATAATATTATAATATAATGAACATTGATATTTATTATTTATAGACGATTTCAGCAATAATAAAATTCCACGAATCTCTAATGTAATTCCATGGTTTTATTTAATTTTATATTTGTGTCTGGTTAATGATTATATTATTGTGTTGCCGTGTTGGTATATTTTAAGAACTAATCGAAATAATAGTTAAGATTATAAATAAATAGTATTAACAAGTAACAACATACTAAAATTATGAGCGAAATACTAAAATACTCTATGTTATTTCCCTTGGAGCTACGTTATTTTTATTTATTGACAAATCTATTTTATCTAATATCTAGTGACTAGTAATTAGTATCTACACTCTACAGTCAACAGTATTATATTGATTCCGACGCGCGACTCTCAACGGGGTGCGTGATTTTAATTTTTAACGTTTGGCTTTTTGGATTATTTCATATTTACTGTTTCACGACTCGCGGGTGTGTGTGGTTTTAGTTTTTAGTCTTCAATAATCGATTAGCAAAATGCCAAGAACGAAATCTAACCCAGTTGGTCGTATGTTCTTTCATTATAATTTAAATACAAACGAAAGTACCTGTCAAGTTCCAAATTGTAAGAATCCTGTGAGAACGGGTAATCATTCTGGAAATTTGGAAAATCACATAAAACAGTTTCATAAAGAGCAGTATGGTACTCTTTTAAGAGAAAAAGAAAAAAACAATTCTACATATCCTACTGAAAATTGTTCAACTACCAATAAGGTTAGTATTTATATTTGGTATTAAAGCCTGTAGTTAGGTACTAGGTAGGTAATATTTTTATTACGTAATAGCTCATCTGTACCTAGTTATACAATTTTTTTTTTCAAATTTAAATTTAAATAACTATAAGGTAGTAAGAACTATATTATAGTGTTTAGAATTTTTAGACATAATCTTAACTGTCCAATATTCAAAAAAAATTTTTTCACCAATTTGTAACAAAACACATTAATAGCCGAATAAGTTGACACCCCCTAATATGATGTTATTATAATTTCAAAACGTTGAAATTAGTAAAAACTTAAAAGCCACTCTTAAAGTTAACTACCTACTACTTACGTAGTTAAAGCACACTGAGATTTAGTAAGTTGATGTAGGTATTTTTTAATACAAAATTAGATTTAAAATAATATATTTAATTGATATAAATTATAAATGGTAATACACTTATACGGCACTCATATCTTTAAATTACAATATTAATATGTAAACAGTAAACACTGAATAAATGTAGTAAAAATTTAAAAGTGGATAACTTATGTTATTTTACAGAGACAAAAAATAGAAAAAACTGGGCCTCTTGATAAAATGATAATCATATCTAAAAAAACATTAACAAATGTTAAATTAGATAAAAAAAACAGTAGTTGATGCTTGTGTGCAATTGGTTACTACCAATGGTCGACCATTTCAATTACTTGATGATTCTGGCTTTAGAATGATCATGAATCCAATATTTAATGCTATCGGTGATGGTAAGTAAGTTACCAAATTCAGTTGTATTCTAAATTATTGATTTTTTTTTAATTTGTTAATATTGTTTTTAAATAACCTTAACAATTAACTTTTAAGTATGGCCTGCCAATAGGTTAGGTTATGTACAATAGCCTATAATATATTTTGTTATGTAAATATTTATATATAATATAATATATGGAACGGTGAAAATGTGAAATAAATAAAATATCTTTAATAAATATAATCAACAGTCAAAAGTCAAAACAACTATTTGGCTATTCAATTTTAATTTAAGAATTTAATTTACATTTTTATATGTTTCCTTATAACATTGAAATTAATTGATGAAGATTTCACATCCTAAATTTGGCCATCTTTCATTAATTATTTCACCTATTAATTTATTAAACGAATTCATAGCAATACCTAGGTACTAAAAAATAAAAAAATTTAATTTCATGTACCATTTATCATTAAAAGGTTTCAGAATGAATTCTAATAATATAAAAAAACACATAAATGATCATGCAGAAAGTATTATAAAAAGTATTAAAGCAGATATCGATAAAAAATTAATATCTCTAAAAGTTGATTGTGTAACCAGATTGAATAGATCAATAATAGGAGTAAATATTCAATATTTTAAAGATGAGAAATTAAATGTCAAAACAATTGGAATGACAGAACTTTTTAACCGTCATACATCAGAATATTTAAAACAAGTAGTAAGTCCAACACTTATAAATTTACTACAGCATATTAATAAGTTTATTTAAAGTTTTGAAAAAAAAATGATGATAATATTATTATTTATTAATTATTAGTATAGTGGAGTAAATTTATTTTATAAGCTATCTATCAAAGTTCTCTTATTTATTTATTTATTCTATTTTTTTTTTAGTTAATAAATATTTTGAGAAAGTATAATATTGACAACCGCCAAGTTTTTTCCATCACTTGTGATAATGGTGCTAATATTGTTAAAATGGTACGTATCCTCAACGATACAGATAAGGTACATGAAGATGATGGTGCCAGCTCTGAGTCTGACTTGGATGAAATAGAAAGTCCTATCTCAGGAGGTAATAATTTCAAACTTTAGAAAACAAAACCATTATTAATTAAATTGAAATACCTTCATAAAATATATTTATTAGATACAGATTATTTGACAGAAAGTCAGTTAAATACTGTATTATTGGAAGGAGAAGACTTCAGTGATTTTAGTGCTGATGATTTACAAAATGAAATAGTTGCAACTATGAGCTGTAATGAACAAGATCCATTAACTCAGTGTGTACGTTGTTCGGCTCATACACTGCAGTTGTGCATTGATAATGGACTTAAAATAGAAGTAATTAAGAAACTTTTAACAAAAGCAAGAAAAGTAATTTATATTTTATTTATAATTTATACTTCATAGGCTATAGAAATTTAAATGTAAAATTGTAAATACAGAATATATTTATAAGTACTCAAAGGTGTTCATAATCTAGTTATAATTTATAACTTAGAAACTTGAATTTTTTTTTTTAACTTATAAAATATTTAAAATCAAATTAACTAGTTAGAAATTTAGCATATACAATATTTTCTAATCTACTTAATAACTAAGCTAGTTATAAAAATCCATAGAAATAATTTAGCTTTTACCAGTCAATATTAAAGTAAGTATAAACTATAAAGTAATATTAAAAATTTGACATAAAAATATAAAATCAATTATAATTTCAAATGCCACATATATTATTTAAGAAATGTAATCATTATCAAACAATTACTTTTAAATGTTAATTATTTAACTATTTTGGATTAGATATACTCCTTATGTAAAATACTATTAAATATTATAATTTAAAATATATTAATATATTAACATTTTATATATTGCAGGTTGTGAAAGTTCTTCGCACGCAGTCATATGCTGCACTTTTAAAAAAAGATTGTTTAAAACAGGCTGTTCTAGATAACTCAACTAGGTGGGATACTACATATTTGATGTTAATTCGTTTGTATGAACTTAGAAAGTTTTGTGATGATCACCATCAAATCAATAATGACTTAAAAATAAGTGATACTAATTGGCAACGGTTTAATGATTTGGTAAACATGTTATTATATTTAATAAATTATGATGAATTTCTGTAATATTAACTTACTAAAATGTGCTTAGATTGAAACTCTTCAACCAGCATATATAGCTTCTAAAAAGCTTCAAAAGAGTAATTTAACTCTTGGTGATTTTTATGGTGTATGGATTCAAACCAAACAAAAACTTAATAGAATTGGTTCAGCATTATCTATTGCTATTTTTAATAATATGGAGACTCGCGAATCTAAATTATTAGAAAATAATATATTTATTGCAGGTAATTTCTTTTAGCAAATAATTTTTAAAAATTTTTCTTTTTTCTTATTGATTTTATTTACAGCAATTTATTTGGACGCACGGTATATGTGTTTATTAACTGATGCAAATAAAAAGAAAGCTGTAGATTACCTACTTAAAGTATGGGATTTAAAAAATGCATTAACGTCTGTAGAGGTTAGTTACACTTAAATAAAATATTTTTATTGGGTATAATTAAGCTACAATTGTTTCTTGGTAGTATTTGGTTCCATTTTTTTATTGTTATTAAGTAATCTAGCACTTAGACATTTTTCTTTTTGAAGACTTATGATATATTATATTAACTTATGTTTTCATAGAATACAGCAGAATCAAACTTATTAGAGCAGCCTAATTCAGAAGATGATATTACTGACACAAACAATGAAGATGATGATTTTGAGGGTTATCTTAGAACTTGTGCAACAAATTCTTCTCAAAACAGTCAAAACTCAATATCTACAATAAATTCTTCTCAAGGATCTAATTCAATATTAAATTCTAAACTAGAGGACTTTGGAAATATAAACAGACTGTCTTATAAAGCAGATATTGTTAACTTTTGGTCGGAAAATAAAAATGAAATGCCTGAACTATATCAATTAGCACAAATTCTTATGGCGGTACCGGCTACTCAGGTTCTACATTTCACATTAATTATTTATTACTTATTAGTTATTTGTCATAAATCATAATACTCATAATGTCTGCATAATACTATTTTGCTTTTATGTTAGTATAATCAACTAAAAAAATATTTCAATATTTTTGTTCAGGTCAGCGTGGAGCGTAGTTTTTCCGGATTGAAATTCATATTGTCTGACTTGAGAAATGCTATTGGTCATGATATTTTGGAAAATATTTTAATCATTAGAGGAAACGCTAATACAAACTAGCCGCAATAGTTTATTATGTTGATAAATATTATATTGGTTATAAATTCTTTAATTTTTGGTCAAGAAGACCATTATTATTATTTTATTAAAGTTATCAATGTTTTGTTAAAGTCATTTCTTTATTCTTGAAAACCTAACAAGTGTATGTACCAATTTCATAAAAGTTACACAACTTAAGTTTTATAAGTTATGTGTAATTTTGCTGTATTCCCTATGGCCTATTTAGTATATCCCTGTTAGATATAGAAAATAGAAATAACTTCTAAACCTAATTGCAAAGCGATTTAAAATTTAAAGTGCTATAAATTATAATTTTTATAAAAATATATGGGGATTTCTATTTAGTATTCTATTTACTATTTATTTGTATTAAATAATTGCAAGATGGCAAAATATTTGTCTCACTTATCTACTTATGATGTTGCCACATCCCACAAATACCTATATTGTTTCTATCTAAACAATGGTCATAAAAAATCTACATAGATAATAAATTTACAGAGTACAGATTACAGACTACAGAGTAGGTACTGACTACTAGCAGTAAGTGGTAAGTTACTACTTGCATTCAAATTTGAATTTACAGTTTATTATAGTGGATTTAACAGCTGTTATGTATTTATAAATAAGAATTGTAAAATGTAATACTAGATTATGTTTTAATTTTCAATTCTATTAAATACTTAGGTAAATGTAAAAATGAATAACGTTTTAATTTTCAATAACGACAAACAGAATATTTGAATAACGTTTAAATTACCAATAACGATAAACGCATAACATGTGTAACGTTTTAATTCTGTATAACGATAAACTCAAAACATGCATAACGTTTTAAATCTAAATAACGTTAAACGCAAATATTCTATAACGTTTTAATTGTAAATAACGTTAAATGAAATTTTTTTTTCAAATTCGAGCCCTGATTAAAAATATATGTTACTTACAGGAATGAGAGGTGTATTTAATTTATTTATTTTGCCCAATCGTTTTACTGCAAATTGAAGAATAAAAGTTTCACCCGTTGATGGATCTGTCAATTTTCTAGGGCTCTTCCACTCATTGTAATTTAATAATATTCTTGGATCTTTTAACGAAATTTCTGACTATTCGTCGAGCACAAGTATCTCTACATTTGATGGAACAACCATGCCCAAAGCAGGATTACTTTCTTTATTTAATAATTAATTATCATTCAAAGAAGTTACTGCTTTTGTGTATTTTGTTATTATTGCATATAAATGTATATTTGGGTACATTAAAAAAAATTAAGAACATATTTGGCAATTTTCGAAATAAGTTCTTAAATTAGCTTAGACAGAAAAGAACAAAATGGTAAATTTTCCATTTAAAAATAATATTTTCATTATCGGTTAGGTAATTTACTATCTGACTGATAAAACGATAAAATCGAAATGCGTATAAGTGAACTTTAATTGACCGTCTCCGTCATATTTTGGTGTGCACTTGTTTTATCATTGCGCGCACTGCATGAAATATTTTCATTGCATAATGATTTCGTCTATTTCAAACTTTTTCAATAATATTTTTTTTTTCATTTTAAAATATGCCAAAAAAAAAACAATCATCGGCTTTTCGTTTAAAAAGTTATGAGTATAAAATAATTTTTTTTAGAGCATATTTTAAGCGCATATTTCTTCATTTTTAGGTGCACGCATATTTTTAGATTTTTAAGTACTAGAAATCTTCAACCCTAATTATAACTCTTATGGGTGTATATATTTTGTTTGCGTTAGAACTTCCATATTATTTATTTAAAATAATACGGGACGTACCCTTTTTTTACAAGAATGGCATTTACAATAATTAACAATAATAATAGGCTCTGGGGAAATCAAGGCTCAATATTAGAGAGAGAAAGAAGGGTCAGTATTGGCAATGCGCATAAGACGGATGATCGGTGAGTTAAGATAATAATTAGAGGGAGAGAAAGGTATGTGGAACGGAACAGATGATCGTGTGCGGCGGCAGGGGACATTAAACGAAGCACGGGATAGTGATTTGGGACTGTCGATTTTAGAGGAGAGAAGATTAGATAGAAATGCTATATTTGCTGAGTGGCGACGGTCAGCGAGACTCTCTAGGGAAAGGAGACGTTGGATTGGTGTGTAATCGTGAGGTGGGCAAGGTATATTTAATTTGAAGGAAGCGTGACGGAGGAATTTTCTTTGAACCCTTTCAATCATATTCCGTGCAGAAGTCGTGGATGGATCCCAGAGAATGGTTCCATACTCAGGAGTGGACGAACT
Source organism: Aphis gossypii (assembly GCF_020184175.1). Classification (NCBI taxonomy): domain Eukaryota; kingdom Metazoa; phylum Arthropoda; class Insecta; order Hemiptera; family Aphididae; genus Aphis; species Aphis gossypii. The sequence continues at coordinate 53,620,518 of NC_065533.1, forward strand.
AAGGAACAAAAGAGAGCTTTTAATGGAGTGAGTAAGTGAAAATCTGTGGCAACACGATTTATGAAGCCAAGCGGCTGAAGAGCCTTACAACAGATCATATGTATATGCATGTTGGGGCACAGGTTACGCGTAAGGGTAAATCCTAGATCTTTGACAGAATTATTGCACGTTTTTAAGGGAGTATTGTTGACTGAGTAGGTATAATTAAATGCAACATTAGTCCGACAAAAAGTCATTACTGAGCATTTAGGAATGTTAAGATCAAGTCCCAAAGATTCACCCCATGACACTAAACGTTGAAGGTCGTTTTGGAGAAGAAGACAGTCAGAGATGGATTTGATACGGAGGAAGATTTTCATATCGTCAGCAAATATAAGGAGTTTGGCATACTGAAGGATGGAAAGGGCTGAATTTACGAATAAAGCAAACAGAAGTGGAGAAATAACGGCACCTTGAGATACACCAAATGAGGGCGTAAAGTGTTCAGAAGAGGTGGAATCAACAGTTACCCATTGAATCCTGTTTGTAATATAAGAGCGAAGGCAGGAAAGAAGGGGTTCACCTATGCCTAAAGAGTCCAGTGCTGATATAAGACGATTATGATCAACACGGTCGAAGGCCTTGGAAAAGTCTGTGTAGATAACATCACAGATATGTTATCGCATAACATTAATATAAAATATAACATTATTTTCTTGTTTTTGTGGTATTTAGAAAACAACTACACAAAAACATCTAAATTAGATTTTTTTTTTTTTTTGGCTTATTAAATCTAAATTAACTAGACAATCATTTGTCATTCAATTGCTTGTATAGTTTTTCAATCGTCAATAATGGGAAAAATTTATTTTATATACTGCACTGGAATCTAAAAAAATTTTATAATAGGTAATTGCTAGTCTATAAGTTTCATTGGATGCAAGTTTGTACTTTCAGATAAATCAAATGATTTCATTTGGATTTTTACTTTAACATTATTATGGTTTTAAAAAATTTAAACAGTTGGTAATTTTTTTACTTTTAACCATAAATTATCTATATTAAGGTTAGGGACCAACTATGGATTTCAATTATTTAGAACATAAAAACTGTTCACTTTGAGGGTGTAAATGAGATATTGATGCAACAAACCATAATTATCTGTAAACACTTTTTCTAGTTCTTTAATTTATTAAATAATCTAATACAGATATGATTACAATATGTAGTCTTAATTTTCTAATCATTTATTTATGTGATTTGATTAATTTGAAAAGAGCTCAGTATTTGGCACTAATCCTTATTTAATACTATGTCTAATATATGAATAGTCAATAGATCCTAATTTAACTTAAATTGAATGTTTTTATAAATATAAAATATAATATAGCTAGTAATAATATATCTATCTAATATAAGTTTTATAATAAATATTACACACTTGAATAATAAATAAGTTAATTAAAAATATTTTTTAAAAAATGTATGTAAAATAATTGAATTCAAATAAATGTAAAAAAACATAAACACATATCTACAAATAATTTAAGTGGTTTAAGTCATTTTAAAAATATTTAAAATAAAGAAATAGTGTTCTATCACACAGAAGTAATAAATTTATGTTTCAAAAAAATCTCTATTAGGTATATTTTAGAAAATATACTTGGCTCATTCGTTTAACCGACTTCAACCACCTTAAAAAGCCTTTGGCTTTTTCTATCACAAAAAAAAAAAATGAATAATACACAAGTTAAATTAAAACTTAAGATACTTAAAAAAATAAGTTATATAAAATGATTCATTAATGCATTAAACACAAATGATTTACCTAAAAACAATAAGGTATTTCTAGTCAGACATACAATAATGACGACACTTAATAATTAGTAATAATAAATATTTATTTTACATTATGAACCTCTACATTATAAAACCTAACTAAGTGTTATTGTTATTATTTTATGCATTGCTTATTATTAAAAATATGTCATTTTATTGGTAGACACAAGTCACAAAAATAAAAAAATTAAAATTTGTTATGTAAAGCTTATAAGTATATTTTAATAAAAGAATAGACATCTTCTCTACAAACAAGGCACTCACTTGTTTCTTCTGCACATTTAACACAGGTATAGACATGTCTACAAGGTAAAAATACTGTTGACATTTCTTCTTTAAGACAAACTTTGCAAAGCTTTGGGTTCAATTCATCGCCTGAAGACATTTTTGAACTGCACGGTTTTAGTTTGAGGTTTTCATCATTTTTTTTATTCAAACATAAATGTATTCTAATTAATCTTGAGCATGACATTCTACACATGGAGCAATAATTAAACGATAAAGCACATTCAATGCAGGCAATAGCATGACCGCAAGGGACAATAGCAACTTCGATTACTTCCTTATAGCAAATTTTGCATAACATATTATCTGGTAATAAATTTGGTGCTAGCTTTTGAAAAAGATGCTCCTCAATTTTATCAGATAATATTTTGGTAATTTTTATCTCCTTAAAATGCCTATAAAAAAAAAAAAGTAATAATAATATATATGTATTAAACATTGTGATGAATAAGTCGTGGCATTTGGTATAATTAATAATACATACTAGGTGCGATCAAAAAGTAAGTTGCATTGGGCCTTGTATCTGTATAGGTAAGTAGATATTTTTTAATAAAATTTGGTTTAAGTTTAAGTTTGCTTGAATGGAAGCACACAATTTCACAACAGAAAAAAAGCGAAAAATGCAACTTACTTTTTGATTTACATTTAAGTATGTAAAACAATCACCCAATAAATAATGTTCTAAACCTAAATTCAAATTATACAGTTAGATAAGCCAATACTACCAATTCGAATTTTAAATCCTCTATACTGTTTATGTTCAACAATCCATGCAGTTCCAACGAATCTACAGATTTAAAATGCCTAGCACTTTATCCCGTCAACCCACAACACAGCGTAGTATAATTATATATTATTAACAAAATAAAATCATTTAAAATTTCCAAATTGTAATTAATGTTGTAGTAATATAGTATAGAAATAAAATATAATTATACTTTTTAATATCATAAAATAAATTATAAATTCTATTTGTTAAAATTATTAAACAAATAACGAAAAAAATAATTAATATAAATTAAAAAATGCATTTTTTATTAAATTGGTTGTTTTTATTCAACAAAACGTACTTTTTTGTTGCTTGTATACTCATTTTAGATTTGAGTGTGAGTGTATTTTTCTTTGTAACAATCAACTTGAATAATTTCTAGAAATAAAATACAAGTCAAATTTCAAATATTGTTCTAATATAGTAGAATTATTAAATTACCAGTTGATTGGATTTTATTTCATCGCTTTCCACGTCATTTGCCCTGTCGCAAAAGCTTTTGCCTTTCTTTAAAAACAAATAATTACAAGTGTTCGACATTTCGGCATGTACTACCCATGGTTCAAAGTCTCCATTACATTTAATGATAGTAACACCACAATAAAAACAAGTCAAACTATCAGTATAACCATTGCCTAAGAACATAATAAAATATTAAAATGAACAATGAAATATTATCAATATTATTATCATTTTACCTGAATAAAAAAATCCAGCTTTGCATACAGCATTAATATCTAGTTGCAATGATATCTCACATCTATTAAATGATTTGAGGCGGGCATTCAAGGCAACCATTGTTCCATAAAATAAAGGATTTACAAATAGCACAATACCCTCAGTATGTAACTTATCTTCTATCGTTTTTACTCCCAAACTGGTTAAGCCATAGGGACCAGAAGGATTGTTAAATTTTCCTAAAATATGATTAAATTATATAATTATTTCAAGCAATCTGCAAAAGTGAAAAATTATCATTTATTTATCAGACCCAAGTCATTTAAACTGCAATAATAATAGAATATCCTTCAAATTTTACTTTATAATAATTATTATTAAAATTCAAAAAAGTCTGTAATAACAATTTGATAATATTATTAATTAAAATTTAAAGTTGATTCTGATGCTAATATACGATTTATAACGATATTGAAATTTGTGGAGTTAATTTCAAATAACCATTTAATTAATATATGAGTTGTCGTTATATAATGATTTTTCGGTTATAGTTATGTTATTAAAAACACATAATATTTACTTCAAAATCTATTATGTTAATTCAATACAAAATTATAAAATATTAAATATATGTGATACTAACTTTTGTATGAAATCACGAATGGACATTGTGAACTGTGATTCATATGTTCACCCATTGGAGTATCATTTTTTTCCCATTTATCAAATTCTTCCAAGCACGTAAAACACTTTACCTTATCTCCAACACCCGTGTAAACAAAACCAGCTTTGGCCATATCACGAGGTTTTAAAAAGGTAACAGGCCAGTCTTGAAACGTATTCATACGACCCCTACTTGTCATCATCTATAAAGAAAAATAAGAATTAATTACAAAAATATTAAATTTATTTGATATTTACTTACAGACTCTCGAAGAAATCCACATCTATTAGTAGCGATACTAAAATGTATACATAATGGATTATCACCATTTCGCCATGTAGAAAGTCTTATTTTGCAAGTACTACATCTCACTAGATGTTTAACGCCTAAGTAAGCAAAACCAGCTTGGGCCATTTCAAAAGGTGATATAAAAGTTAGACTCCAATTTTCATTAAAGGTTTTCAAACGACTTTCAAAATCCATATAAATATTCATGTCAATATCCATCTGCAAAGAAAAACACATATCAATTAATTTACATTTAATAAATAAAAACATCCTTTTCATACTCAATATAATAAACCTAAATGGAGGTATAGGTAGTACTATAAGAAAAAAACACAAAAATAAAAATATTTTATAAATTAGATTTAATTTAAGTTATAGGGATTCTATAAAATATTGACTACTGATTAACTATTTAAATAAGCACATAACCACATAAATTGATATCTTATTATTTCTTATTATAAGATATCCGTAGCGTAATATGTTAATGATCCTTATAATATTTAAACTTTATATTATTTATTAGTTTATAAAATGACAATAATATATAAGTTTAGATTAAACAAAAACATGATTAAAAATAGATAATTGGTAGTATAAATATATAACTAACCAATCATAATAAAGTTAATGTAAGTGACAAACATTGCGTAAAATGAAACATACATAAAAAATACGATGACCAAATATTATTGAAAATTGACTGTGACAGTTGTCGCTCGAAAAGCAGACTAAACGATCGGAGAACATAATTGAAATCTTTTATGATTTTAAAGACAAATAAAAGAAGAACTTCTTACCCTGTATTCGGTGCTAGCGGTTTTGTGTTTGGATTCACAAAATACGTCGTTGACGGACAAATAAAAAGTGTTGAAAACAAGCACGACTATTAGGGGCACCGAACAAAAGGTGACTGCAACTTCTGAAACGTCAAATATCACAAACTCATTAACACTAACCGGACTCGATAACTCACACACACATCGCTGATGAGTGATGAATGTAGTAAACGTTTTTGGAATTTTACACTGCTGATATACTTACTATTGGTTTACAAAAATGTAGAGTTAAGGCGAATTAAAGTAATGAAATATATTTGAACACGCCGGGCCGGCTTAGGGATCAGCAGAAGCGAAACATACTAAACAGTCATGCGCATCGAGATGTATATAGTATACCATATATAATATATATATACATAGTATAGTATAAACATCTATATGGTCATGCGTCATGCCCGTAATACTACGATCAATAAAACGTTGCAATTTAAGCGATTAGGACGGAGAAAAATGATAATATACTCATTATTATTCCAATCGAAATAGCTGAGCTCTAATGACATTGATAAGAACATTAAGAACTCGTTGAAGACTTGAAGTATAGGTTTTTGGTAATCTATTTAAATGTATTAATTTGTTATATATTATCATAATTCATTATAACATTTTATATGAAAAATATATTCTGTAGTAGTGCTGTGTAAAATTATAATAAAATAACGTTCAACAATGCGAAGCAAATTATAAACCATTAACTTTAATTTAAAGTGGCTGTTTTTGTGTGCACTACGACACATTTTGTGCACTACTCAAAATAAAAATGTGCACCACCTTTATCGTACTATATTACATTCTGCGACCATACCTTGGGCGAATCGATGTTACTATAAGATAAAATTAAAATATGTGCACTACGGAAAATCAAAAAAATAGCCACTGAATTTTTAAATATAATATTATATTGGACACCAAAGTGCGTTAAAAAACCCATTAAATTGGCGTCAGTACGCAGCAAACTTGATAATAAAACGAGTGTTTGGTATCTTCACTTAATTTTATATTATATAGTCAAATCACGTCATGATTGTATTGATTGATTAAAAATAAAAAACAAAAACGTATAATACTATAATACTATTTAGGTATATTAAACTACTTATAAACAATAAATAGCAAAAAGGAAAATTTATTTTATTCACAAATTAAAAAACTATATTAATAAATTACTTAATACATAAAGCATTTTTTTAAATATTGTAAATAATAAAAAATAAAAAAAAAAACGATAAAAAATTTATATTACAAACTTTTATTTAATATTAGGTAATGTTACTTGAATTTGTTAATTTATTAAACTATAAATTATGAACGATTTTTGAGTATGCAACTATTCAAAATTGTCATATTGTCATGTTTCATAGTTTCATACCATATAATAATATAAATATAAATTAGGTAGTTTTATGAAAATACGATATAAAAATTATATTATTATAACGAATTAACCGAAAATGACACCAAAACTTTAAATATGTAAAAAATAGCAAAATAAAATTTCATATTTGGAGTGCACAAAACAAATTTATAGATTACCCTGCTATTTTTATCAGTAGGTATCCAATAACAATTAGCAAATGCTATAAAATCAGAGTCCTGGTTATAACAAATAATAATTGGTACGGGTTTTATCTTTTTACAATTATTAACAAATGTCATACAGTAAATAAATAGGCAAATAGCTAATTATACCAAATTAGTCTATAAATTATTTTATACAGCATACAATTAATAATTTCTTTATTATTTGTAGTATTTTTTTTTCTTTTTTGAATAATAAATTGTACCAATTATTGCTTCAATATCAATGTCATTGAATACAAAATAAAAAAAAACCCGATAGGTCCAAAGTACTTCTGTAAAATACATAGATTCATGCATAAATACAAAATTTAAAGTTTTATAAATTTATATAAAATATAAATATCATATATTCATATTATGAGATTTTAATTTAACTATAACAGTATAACATAAATGTCCCAATCATGATATTAAACACAATAAGAAACTATGAGATATAAAATTGGGGATGAGTACGAGAGTCTTTCGGCTTTCCCTTCTTAGAGGTACTACCTAATGTATAGAAGATATTTATTGTGTTTATTTCTTACCTTCTTATCTTTCGAACAACTTATGGTCATCAGCTGCTGTATTTTGTCCGACTGGGTATAGTAGATATTAAATAATCAGAAGAGAAAGAGATATATTGAAATGTTATAATAAATAAATCGAAAGATAGTGTTAGGTACAGAAAATTACATATATTACATTTATAAAAATTAACAGAAAAATAGAATATTTCTTGAGAATGTGTTAGGTGAGCGACTGAGCGTCGTGTTGACTGTCAGAGCCATAATATACTGTCGTAAAGATGTTAATATGCCGCCTATGTACATGAATTTACAGACCGCGGAATTTATCATTCGTATATTGATATCGTTATAATATGTACTATTATAATAATAATTTATGTTTTTATAATTGCAAAGATAATAAATTTTCTTAAATTTAAAAATACTTAATTACTGATAATTATTGTTTGTATATTAATATTTACTTGTACTGTTGAACAGATAATTTTTATTTAATTTTCTTAAATCTAAAAGTAATTTAATTAATAATAATTATCTTTCGTTAATTATTGTTTGTGCAGCTGTACGAACAATATTTTTATTGAATTTTCTTAAATATAAATAATGTATGTATCATCACAAAGCTATCTGGTTAATATAAACTGCGCCCGACTTATTAACTCATTAACTAATGACTTATTAAAATCTCTATGATTGGAATTCAAATAGAAACTAAATAATATAAATGAACCAAAATTTATAAACAAACAAAACAAAACAAACGTGAAAAGTTAGAAAATTTAGTTAATAAATTTAATAGTGGTCAAACTTCAATTGATGAATATGTCTCAACAATGTTATTATTTGTTATAAGTATTTGTAATATTGTTTTATTTTTTTAGTTCCTAATTTAATTTTAATTTTTCATACTTCATAATATTACCTATATCACATATGGCTGTGTAATGAATTAAATGACACTATGATAATATCGGGAATGATTATGTATTTATGTGTCTTTAAATCAGTTACTTATTATGATTTAGTAATATTACCTCTACGATCCTTATAGCAACTTGCTTATTGAAACTGTGGTTAGCGTTTGATATGTGAAATGAAATGACCGATTTATATTTTAGAGTAAAAATGCTTTTTTTCTTTGAATCACTACTTGTTATTTGTATTTAATTTTTTGACACACATTAGATAATACATATAATTTAAATTATTATTACAAACATTAATAACTAATTAACCAGACGATCTGTATCTTCTTAAACTTCTTATATACTTCAATATTAAAATTAAAATTAATTTTGTTTATTACCATTTACCTGTCACGATGCAAACTACATATATTTTTGTGTGTGTGTAAATTATGTATGTTATAATGTTATATACATTTTTGGTGAAAATTGACTATTGCCCAAATCCTTAATACTTATAAATTATAATATCTTTTTCCATTATTAAATACTAAATTAATTCGAAGAATACATAAAAAATCTTGCCAAAGAAAAAGATTTATCTGCAGTCGATTGAATATTATTAAACACAATTAATTCATGTTGGCCACTATTAAATCATTGTGGTTTTACTTACAACTCCTATGATATTAGTTTATAGTAATATTTTAAGCCGGATTCACAGCTACAAAGTCCACCGTTTCATGTTCAATTTGTTGAGCTTCTACCGAATCGAGAAATTTCCTAATAGATTATAGTTAGTATTTTAGTAAATGATGCCATAATTACAAGAGTAAATCAGAATACAATAAAAGCACACCATACTTGGTTTTATGGATTAATCCATAATAAATATTTGATACTTCAATATTCTAGGTATAACAAACATAATTATAAATATTTTCTCGAGACGTAATATTTTTATATTTTTCATGTTTTTGTAGTCACTCAACATTTTATTTGGCAATATTACGGAGTTCTATAACTTAAAACGGAATTGCACCGATGATTAGATATTTATATTTTTTATGTATTCTAAGAATTACTTTAAAATATTTGTGTATTATTTTTTATGTGTGATAGTTTTTCATATATTTTGTTTTAATTTAAACATTTCATCTTCTTTCATTTTGCTCGATTAATCTCGTATATTTGACTGTTAACACAATAATGGATACATATCTATATTATATTATGTATTATAACTATACGCAAAGATCTAAAATGTAATATTATAGTCAATATTGAACAGTGCAGTCTAATGCACCTATTTTGCCTATACCATTAACCATAGTTACATTATGCCATATATAATACGCCGAGCAACATTTTATTTTGGCGTGATGAATATTATTATTTGTAATAAAATAATAATAACAATAATAATGTATTATATTATACCAATCGTTTTTATCAGACAATTTTTTAGCACAGTTCCACTATAGTAATACACTATCTACTCTCATAAGTCATAACCTAGTAGGTCATTAAACATTTTACATAAGTTATTATTACTCTTAGACATTTTTTTAAGATTTTTTTTTATTTCCGTATGAACTATTTATAAGAATCCTTATATTATAATTTATTAAAATTTAAACTTCAAATGCTTAAAAATAAAAGATGTGTCCATAGTTAACAAAGTTTATGTAATCGTTATATAAGTTATATAATAAGTCATATAAAATGATTTGAAAAATGCAAAATCATTAAATGCACTTAACTAAAAAAAAAATATTTTTCAAGCAGTTTTAAAATTATATTATATTATTTTATTATATACATAAGTACTCCTCCCATCCTCCCCCCCCCCAAAAAAAAAAAAAAATAAAAATACAATTTACTTAAAGCTTATAAGAAAAAGTGTACAAAGGCAAAGACATTTTCTGCACATATAGGGCACTCATCCATTTTTTCTGCACATTTAATACAATTATAGACATGTTTACATGGTAAAAATACCGCTGACATATCTTCATTACGACAAGTTTTGCAAAGCATTGGATTTAATTTATCACTGAAAGATATTTTGGAACTGCACGGTTGTAGTTGATGGTCTTCATAATTTTTTTTATCCGTAGGTAAATATATTCTTATTAACTTTGAGAATGGATGTCTACATATAGGGCACTGAGTGATTGTTAATGCACATTCTATGCAAGCAAGTGCATGACTGCAAGGAACAAAAATTACTTTAATTTCTCCCTTAAAGCAAATCTTGCATTCCATACAATCTGGCACAGAATTAGTATTTAGCTCTTGAGAAAAATACTGCTGGTTTTTACCAATTAAAGGTTTAGGAAAACGTAACCGACTAATTTGTCTATCAAAACAAAAACAAAAAAAAATATTTGTATAGTAATTGCTTTAGAAATATGTATTTATACTGATTGAACAAAACATACTTTTTTGATGTAAGTATTTTCATTGTAGTGCCAAGAATGTAAGTACTTTCCCGTTTAGCAATTAAGTTGAATAACTCCTACAAATAAAATATAAGTTAAATTTTTAATGTTGTTTCTAAAGCAATAAAATCATTAAATTACAAGTTGGTTGCATTCTATGCCGTGATTATCCACACCAAGCACTTGGTCTACAAAGTATTTGCCTTTATTTAATATTACATAAGCACAAGTTTTTGACCATTTGACATGTTTTATCCATGGTTCATCGGCATCTTCCCACTTATTTAAACGTATAGTACAGCAGAAACAAGTCACAAAATCAGTCTGACCATCGCCTAAAAACATAAAAAAACATTTAAATCAAAAGTCATTTATTATTATAAATGTAATTATAATTTTACCATCATAAAAAAATCCAGCTTCGCACAGAGTATTAATATCTTGTTTAAATGTTCCCACACATCCAACAAATGTTCTCATGCGTGCATAGATGGATGACATGTGTCCATATTTATTCATAACATGATTTAATTTTACTACAATTCCCCCAGAATCTAACAAATCAACTATCTTTTTTGTCTCTATACTATTTAAAATATCATCAGCACTGAAAGAACCACACACATCAAAAATCTCTGAAAATATGAATAAATTATATAATTATTTTAAGCAATCTACAAAAATAAATAGAATAAATTTTATCAGACCCTAATATATTTAAAACGTATCAACAATAGAATGTCCTTAAAATTATACTTTATAATCATTATTAAAATTAAAATCAAAAAAAGTTTGTAACAACAATTTTATAATATAACTCGTACATAAGCTACATAATAATATGTTAAAATGTTTTTCACATATATTTATGTTTAAATAATTTTCAAAGAAAATTAATTAACAAATAAAATATTGAAAGTTGGTACTAATTCTAATATCTGATTTAAAATAATAATGAAATTTGTTGGAAACTATTAGAATAATCATTGAATTAAAACTTTATTTCTATTACTAAACACACATAGTATTTACCTCAAAATCTATTACTTTACTTTCATACCAAATTATAAAAATATTAAATTTATTTGATATTTACCTCTATTTCCACGAACATAAGTACATAGTGGAGAGTAACGCATATGTTCAGTTGTTGGAACAACACCTCGTTGCCATGTATCAATATATACCAGGCATTTAAAACATTTTACCTGATGTCCAATACCTGTATAAAAAAAACCAGCTTCGGCCAAGTTATCAGGTCTTAAAAAATTAACAGGCCAGTTATGAAAAGTTTTTACACGACCACTAACTGTCAAAACCTATAAAGAAATAAAGAGATTATAAAAATATAAAATTTATTAGATATTTACCTACAATTTTTTTAATAAATGAACAATTTGGAGAGTGAAGAATATGCTTTTGTAACGGATTACTTCCTTCTGTCCATCCAAAAATTTCTGTTTTGCATTCAATACATTTTACACGATCTTCAATGCCTAAATAATATAAGCCAGCTTCAACCGTGTCACCAGGTCTTATAAAATTAACAGGCCAGTTATGAAAAGTTTTTACACGACCACTAACTGTTAAAACCTTTAAAGAAATAAAAAGATAATAAAAATATTTATTTTATTAGATATTTACTTACAAATTTATTAATAAATGAACAATTTGGAGAGCGAAGAATATGTTCTTGTAACGGATTATCGTCGAGTTGCCAGTTAACAAATATTTTATAACATTCAATACATTTTACATGATCTTCATGGCCTAAATAATAAAAACCAGCTTCAGCTATATCATCAGGTCTTAAAAAAGAGAGAGGCCAGTTATGAAAAGTTTTTAAGCGACCATCAAATGTAATAACCTGTAATGAAATAAAAGGATTAAAAAAATATTAAATTTATGAGATATATACTTACAACTCGATTAATAAATGGACAATTTGGAGAGAGACCAATATGTTTTTGTAACGGATTATCGCTTTGTTGCCAGTTAAGTATTATGCTATTACATTGATCACATTTCACACTATCTTCAATGCCTGTATAAGAAAAACCAGCTATGGCCATATCAAGCGGTGTAAAAAAATCTAAACTCCACCTATCATTAAAGGATGCCAAACGTTTACGAATAGACATCTGTAAAGAAAAACATAAATATTAATTAATCTGTATTTAATAAATGTCCTTCATTCTTAACCTAAGTTAGAGTAAATACTAAATACTATATAATATTATGTATATATTAGGTTTAACTTAAACTACAAAAATTCTATAAAATATTGACTGATAACTGTTTAAATCAATCTATTCATAAGATATACATATAAATTATTTTTAAAATACAATAAATAAGAATTTAAAATTTAAAAATATAAATATTATTAAAGATTAAAACTATAAAGCTAGCTAGTATAAAGTTGCTTATCTCAACTTAAAGGTAGCATTATAAATTAAATAAAAATAAAATCACCCAGTACATTAAATTTGATAATAATTATAGATATATACATTATAACTCTTATTATTATCTAACCTTTTAATAGATGGCTTAAATTTTGTGTATTCATATATTTAAACTTAATAATACTTATTAGCTTATAAAGAGATAATAGTAAGTATGATTAAAAATAAGTTTAACAATAGATAAATAAATGTAAATTTGATACCTAAATATTAATAACTTTATTCAACACATTTTTTTAAAATTAAATATTTTCAAACAATGTAAGATAATTAATTTATATACAGAACCACAAGACGAAAAAGCAATAGAATGTGAATAGGTAATATAGTAATTACTGTAAACTAGTAGAATTTAATAATAGTAGTCTCAAGGCTATGTTATATAAATATTTTATGTTTGTATTAAAACAATTAACAAAATAAAATCAATGCACCTACCTAACAAAAGTCAAAATAAATTTACAATGTCATATAATTATATTTTTAAGTGTTACTAAATCAAATCAATATTAATGTTGACATTCCATATTATATTGTATTTCTAATGGATCCATTTAGAAATTCTAAGTAAGTAAATTTAATTTATAATATGAGTAGTTTTATAGTTTAGCATATCAGCATATACATGTAGCATGTACATTTATTATGTTTGTTCAGCATATATGTATTCAGTGTTTTTAATTAAAGCATTTTTTTATCTAATAATGTGTATTCTTTGAAAGAATTGCTACACCTAATATACTACCACAAATTTCATCAAGTTCACCCAGTGCTTTATCTGGTAATGAAAAATACAATGTCCGCATTCTTAAACTTAAATTTTTACCTGATAGTACAAAGTATCTACGTTATGCAGTTTAAACAATGGACCGTACAAAATGACCATTTACTGATATTTAAATTACATTTGAAACCATGGCATTTGACTCTGCATTTAACACTACGATATTGTAGGTAGTAGGTAATATGATTATTTATTAGGTATCCATGTTTATATATTGAGATCAAATGATATTAAATCTATTACTTAATATGTAAAGTATTATGACCAGTGTTGTAATCTTTTGTGGGGTGAACTATGAGACATCCTGCCAAATAAGTAGTATACAGTAATTTAAAAGGCATACTTTAAAGCTTACTGGCCTTATTATCTTAATTTGGCAAATGTAGTTCCTTTTATTATGAGATACAAGAATATTAATTGCAGCAGTAACTTATATAACTCACAAAACAAACCAATCAAAAGTTGTTAGTCATTCAACTTTAAGCTATCAATGTAAGGGAGAAACAAATAATAATTAAATGCAATTGTAGAATAGTATAATAAGTATCTATTTAATAATTTGAAAAAAAAAATCACCCTAAATGAATATATAAACTAATTCAACATAGAAAAACACATTAGAATATTAAAAAATATAACAGTTTTAAATTATTGTTTAAGTGGTATCTTAAGTAACCAATTTTTATAAAAAAGTTAAGTGTTAAGTATTGTACCTACAAATACTCTTATAGTCGAGCTTATAGCTTAAACATAATATTTCTTAAAAATAAATTATTTTAAAATAAATCGTTGGCAGTGTTGGCACTTAAGTACTTAAGATTTAATTTGAATAGTCTTTTTTTGGAGATTAATTATCTATATTATGCATTGAAAAAATTTCTAAAACAATTTTACATACTTAATATATAATATGGAAGTCTTTAGAGTTTTTTTTATCATTTATTTTACATTTTTTAAATCCTTAGTAAATATTAAAATAACCATAAATTTTAAGTTTTAAAATTAAGTTAACTTTTTCTAAAAAAAAAGAAAAATTATTAAACAAATTGTGATCAAAAATAGTTAAATTTGGTAAAGTATAAAAATTTTGTACTTTCATTTATTAAATTAAAATGGTTTCAAATGTTAATATTATGAATAAATTAATACTTTGTTAAAATAGAGATATCATATAAAACAATCATGCTGATAAAAAGTTTTGATTGAAATAGTAGTTATTATTTTTAATTTATCACTGTGGATTTCGATACCTACATGAGACAATCAATTTTGGAAAAGCTACATACTAAATATATTTTTAGCAGAAAAATTATGAGTTGGAAATTTATTTCAATATATAATTAAAGAAATTAAAACATTGAAATAATATTATCAATAAAAAATATTGGTAAAATAAAATAAAATTTAAAAACAGACTACTGATTTGTTTTTAAAACTAAAATAAATGGCATTTATTTTCAATTTTCCAATATAAATCTTATTAGATTTTAAATGAATAGTAGACAAAATTTTTAATTTTGTTACATTAATGTTATGTACTTGTACCTATAAAAATAATTTAACATTTCACACGGCTCATAGTATTCATAATTAGATTAACAAAGTTTAGTAATTATATAGGTATGTCTCGGATCTATTAAACTTGAGTTTTAGCTAAATAGGAATTGAGTATATATATTAAACAGTTTTAACATCATACAATTACAACTAACTTGTAATTTTTCTGTATTTTCAGCATTAAAACAACCTTTTAACTTACAGTGGTAATACAGGTTTCAAATAATACAAAAATAAATCATAATTTTTGTTTTGACTGAGGTATACATATTATATTGCTTATTATGTGAGACGAGAATTTTTTGAAATTACAAGAGTATACACAATATTATTTTTATCATTCAACAACGACTGAATACCAATCAATATGGTATTTATTATTTTATTAATTGACGTTTGACATCCTAATAAATAAATATAAGTACTATAAAATCATAGTCCATTGTTAATTGATAAGAACATTGAATCAACACACACTACCGATGACGGAACACATAACAATATAACATGGACATAATCTACGACATACATTCACAAGTAAGTATAAAATGTCAAACTATCACTAATAGCTGTCTAAGACAAATAGATGGCTAGTATAAAGTTATTTACTTCTACCATAAAATCCTTATAAAAGTAAAGGATATGGAAGAGGGGACAGTCTACTCGCATTTTGTATAGAAGTATCATTAGGATTTACCTAACGACGATGAGGCTCTTCGTCGTGCGCCAAATGAAAATACGCTACACCGTCTCATAGTGCCATTATTTATGGAATACTTACGAACGATAATCGCACAATATATAGTTACATACTATTATCTATAACTATAACTTATAAGTATATCGAAGATTCCGACGCAAAACGAAAACAATGGTTTGTACCTACGAAAAATGGTTGAATAGGTGTATTATAATTACCGTGTCGGTGATCAGATGAATCACTTTCTAATTTTCCCTTATAATGATCTCGTGTCCTCGATACGGTGCGTGTTTCAAGTTGCAAAATAGCAAATGGCGGTAACGGCTGCAGTTGGAACGTACAAACGGGAACAGTCAGTCTTTAAGATGGCGAGTTCGATGCCGTTGTTACACGTATGTCTAATGAAGTGTTTTACGCCGGTTGATGCTGAAGGTCCGTGTACCAGACGCGACGCATTTTCATCCACTAACCAATAAAGACAATAATGATTAATGATTAATGATAATATTATGGAGCAGCCTCTCACTCGTATCATATAGTTCAACGGAGAGGGCGTTCACGTCCATCCATCGCATTTGTAGTATCAACAAGTAGGTAGAAAAACAGCGAGAGAGATAACTATATACGACTCGATCCACGGCCATAATATACGGCTATATGGCCGTGACTTGATTGTTCCATTCTCGTCCCTCCGGATTTCATGGTAGAAAATACACTCACTCAGACACTCGTGATAAAGACGCCAAAATTTCGATTTTTAATTTGGTACTCCATAAAACTATTTATTAATATAATATAATATTATGAGTTCTTTCGCATTGTTTTAACGAACACGGTCGTATTCAAAGTAAAAAAAAATTGAAAATGATATTATGTAGGTAGTTTGGGGTTTCTAGTGGGTACCTAAGTGTTCTTATTTAATTGCTTCAATAATTAATACTTCACTATGATTTTTTCCTTCGTTATTTTATTTAAAAAGAAACAACAATATAAATAATAACAGTGGTATTATTGTATTAATATAATATAGGTACGTATACCTATTAAATGTTTTAGTTCTTATTAAATGACAAACTCAATTCAATGATTTTGGAAATTATTATTTTATTTTATTTTTTTAATAATAATGATACAGAGTGATGAATGTATTGATTTTACAACGATGTTTTGTGTGTGTGTATTGCATAATAATTTGTCGAAATAATGCTTCAATTTCAAACTTTAGGAGTGGTTTCTGATGAAAAAGTGAATATTCTTGGCCAAGTGTGTACCACTGTATACCACTATTAATTGGTTCATGATATTTATTACGACGCGCTACGTTCTGACGGTCCAGTGTTTGCATCTCCCTAAAGTCCGAGTTTTAATCCGCCCAATAGGCCGTATATTCTTAGTGTCCGGCAGTGTAGTCGTCGTCTTCGAAATTCTCACTTGTTATACGTAATTAATCATTGTTTAGATGCCGCCGCATATCTATATATATTATATATGTATATTATTTACTATAAATCCTGCCCTGATTTATACACACAAAAAAATCTTTAAAATTTACTTCTGAAAATGTTGTAGGTACTATGCTATATGCTACAAAGTATGCACTTAAAATTGAATCGAGAATTTTTGTTTAAAGTTATGTAAAAAAACAAGTTTTAATTAAGTAGGTATTAAAAAAGGTATAAAAAGGTTTTGACCATCAAACACTTGATCTTTGTTATGTAAACTATATGTTATCATAATATGTTGCATATGAGTATTTATAATATAATTAACTTTGGAAAAAACGACCATTCATAATTTTATCGAAACATGGCTGTGAACATGAAAATACGGAAAAAACTAACATATGTGCTATAAATAATAATACTATGCACTATAAAACTACAAATATGCAAATACAATTAGGTAATGTTATTTTAATAAAAAGGACTTTAATCGGGAACAATTTTCATTAGACTTTAAAAAGCTTACCCCAATACATACATGCATTTGCATATAAATCCGTTACCTATATATTATATTATACGCCAGTGGTGTAGTGAGCGTATACGCGGGTGTACGACGCATACTCACTTCTCAGTTTTAGAAGTTAAGTGCGTATACCCATAGAATAACACATGATACGCGGATATACGCGTATGGGATTGCCTTAATTATTCTACATACTTACCAATTTGATATATTATGATTTTGAATTAATAAATGAAAATAACCTAACCTTATTGATTTTACGGTTTTCATAATTAAAACAGCTATTTATATTACTTAATTACTTACTATCAATGTGTCATTAACTCATAATATAGATATAATAATAAATATATATTAATTAAAGCGCGGATTTATTTGTATGAAAAACCAACAAAACATGCGCTAAAAAGGCTTAAATATGTATTATTAATATATATACATTAAAATGTTAAAATAATCATAAAAATAAATAATATGCATAAAAAATGATTATCATATGAAATAATGTTAATCGACAATCATGGTCGTAATAGATATTTTATTATTTTATTTCCCCGATTAATCTAAGCCCTATTTAAGGCCATAATTGGAAAAACTGTTTATTCCTACAAGTATACCTATACCTATTAATTTATTTTGATATTAATCAAAACTATAAAAATATAATATTTTTTTTCTTATATCATAAAAAACAATAGTATAAATTTAAAAATTGTTTAAAAAATAAAACATTGAAATATATGCACCAAAACATGAAATACACAAATAAAATTTTAAAATAAGCCCATAAAATAGAAAAATTTCAAAATAATGCAAAAATATGCATTAAAAAGTTTCATTTTTTAAATCGTTATGTCATGAAACAAATTTTTTGCTCACTTAGCAGTTAGTATATTGTATATTATATTATATTTTACTATCAACCAGAATAAATTTGTAATTACAATAAATACATACAAATCCACGCTTTAATATATTAAAGTAGTATATATTTGACGGTTGTGGGGGGGCAAAGCCCCTCACCTTTATTTACCAAGCACATTTAAGCGTATACTCACTAAACAAAGTACGACTACATTACTGATATACCTAAATGGCTAATATATAATGTAATATAATAAGCTATATAGCTACGGATCTTTGACGGCCTTTGCCCAGCTATCTAGACTCTCTGGCCGTTAACTGCGATAAAAGTTGTCACTGCCAAGTTTATCACCAAACGACACAGTGAAAAGTTCCTGTATTATTATATTAGTGTTTTGTGTGTTTTATATTATCGCACGAAAGCGATCACTCATCAAAGGACGTCTTGTCAATTGCTATATAAATATGTATAATATTGTATGTTAAACACCGTAATATAGATTTATTTTTGTGTATATTTTGAACTGTTACAGTTATTGTATAATTTATTACTTTATTAAAACCGAATTTCAAATACACAATTTTTTTTCACAATCATTTTATATGTTTATTTTCAAAACGGTCATAAGTTACTTAAAAATAATAATACCAATAAAAGGCTACGGAGACCCTAGACAATAATTTTACCTTTAAAAAACTGACGAACAAAAATTTGCTATATCGTACATTCGTATGTGTGTAAGACGGTGACAACACATGTGGTCATGCGGGTACGTCGTCAATGATTTTTTTAATACGTTTAGTAGGTACCTATAATATAAAAAAATCTGCGCAATTGACGAACACCGTAATAATAATTAAAATGCTTTTTCCCAGAAAAATAAAAAAGTCCGTATCACGATTTATGGAAAATAGGTATTAAGATAATAGCATTCGGCTTGTTTGATTAAGGGGCCTGCGCGCGATCAGTTTTTTTGCTCAAAAACATGCCTTACGGGAAAAACTCTCACGCCTCATAGATTAGTCCGATTTACGTAATTTTTTTTTTGTTTGATAGACCAAGACTTCTTTCAGGGCGCATTGGACTTGGATTTTCAAAATTATTTTTCTAAATCGTATGTTATCGTTTTGAATTTAATCCATTTTTACAACTTTTTAATTTTTGTATTATTTTTTGTTTGTAGCAACGTAATCAAAAATCGAAGTCTTATGCGCCCTGAAAAAAATATTCCTCTATCTAACAAAAAAAAAATCACGAAAATCGGACTAATTTACAAGGTGTGAGAGTTTTTCCTGTAAAATGTGTTTTTAGCAAAAAATAACGCTTGTAATTTTTCTGTCTGGCGATTACGTTGACTTGTGTATGCGCGTGTGTAGGTAACCCCGCGACCCGCGGACTCTTCCACTTATTGCTACTGGCACTACGCCGTCCTAGCGGTCGTAAAAATGCTTTTTCCCAGAAAAATAAAAAAGTCCGTATCACGATTTATGGAAAATAGGTATTAAGATAATAGCATTCGGCTTGTTTGATTAAGGGGCCTGCGCGCGATCAGTTTTTTTGCTCAAAAACATGCCTTACGGGAAAAACTCTCACGCCTCATAGATTAGTCCGATTTACGTAATTTTTTTTTTGTTTGATAGACCAAGACTTCTTTCAGGGCGCATTGGACTTGGATTTTCAAAATTATTTTTCTAAATCGTATGTTATCGTTTTGAATTTAATCCATTTTTACAACTTTTTAATTTTTGTATTATTTTTTGTTTGTAGCAACGTAATCAAAAATCGAAGTCTTATGCGCCCTGAAAAAAATATTCCTCTATCTAACAAAAAAAAAATCACGAAAATCGGACTAATTTACAAGGTGTGAGAGTTTTTCCTGTAAAATGTGTTTTTAGCAAAAAATAACGCTTGTAATTTTTCTGTCTGGCGATTACGTTGACTTGTGTATGCGCGTGTGTAGGTAACCCCGCGACCCGCGGACTCTTCCACTTATTGCTACTGGCACTACGCCGTCCTAGCGGTCGTAAAAATGCTTTTTCCCAGAAAAATTAAAAAAGTCCGTATCACGATGTATGGAAAATAGGTATTAAGATGATAGCATTCGGCTTGTTTGATTAACCCATAAACTTATTGTTTCATAGAAATTCTCATAAACACATCATATTTTGGGTCGATTTAAATGATCTACGTCTCTATGGACATTCCTAATTGAATTGATGATCGCAAAAATGTCATTAGTCAATTATTTAAAAATGTTTGGGTAATTGATAAAAACTGTATAATACATACTATTATTAAATACCAGTGGCGGTTCATAGTAGTTAGCACATGAGTGCGATGAAAAAATCAAAGAACTATAATACATCATACAAAAAAAAGGTAAAATAATAATATAATATATTTATTTAGGATTAAGAGGAAACATAAATTATAAAAAAAAATCTACACAAATAAATTTCAAATCCACTACGACATCCGAATAGTACGATAAGAATCGTAGCAAAATCTAAATCTTATTTTCATATGATTACCTGTATAAAATATTATTGTTGATGTTAATTTTATGATATAATATATACAAAAATAAACACGTCGTTTCCGTTTGATTTAAGCAACATAATTCACCGCACATCATAAGCTTCTATAGCTGCCGCTCCGTCGTGATGATAATACTCATACCTATACTAATATTATTAAACCTACAGTTCATACGGGAAACTGGTATTTTTATGTGCGCGATTCACAATGTCGCGTAATAATTAATAAATATATTTAACTGTTAATTTGTTAATGTATAATAAACTATATATTAAAATATGTTCCTATTTATTTTTTAAGTATAAATGTACTATAAATAATTGTTCATTTCTGTAGAGAGTGCGATCTTGCCATCGCAAATATGCACAAGCA
Organism: Aphis gossypii; assembly: GCF_020184175.1. Classification (NCBI taxonomy): domain Eukaryota; kingdom Metazoa; phylum Arthropoda; class Insecta; order Hemiptera; family Aphididae; genus Aphis; species Aphis gossypii. Next base: position 53,642,556 of record NC_065533.1, read on the forward strand.
GCCACTGTTAAATACCATAATAATATAATATATAGTTATTACTTATTTTTAGTGACACCGAAAAAAACAAAATTTACGATTTTGTCGTGATTTAATCGATATGGATTTGTATAAAAATTCCAGTTTTTTCTTATTTTTTTTTTTATTTTAAGAAATACTGAAAATTTTTAATTTTGACCGCTTTAAAGTACAAATAAGATGCAATTTTCTATCTAAATACACTCTCAAAGTGAAAAATCGAAACATTTTATTAACTATATTTAAAAAAAATTGAAATCTAGTGGGCCAGAGCATATAGATAGCAAGAAAAAAAATTTTCTATTTTCATCATCAATTTTACGCTTTTTTGCAGAAATTATTAAACATAACAAAAACACGAAAATAATAAATTCAACGACAACACGATATGAATGTACAAAAAAATATCTATGGTTAAAAGCTATAATTGTACTACATAATTACTATATTATGATTTATGACATTTACATTTAGACATTTTACCATTTTTACCAGCAGATAACAATATTATTACATAGATAAGATAGACGAGAGTACTATTACTATACATATGGATTATAAAATATAGACGATTAACTCTAAAATTTAGAAATGTAAAACGGGCCAGATTAAAAAAGCTCGCGGGCCGCTAGTGGCCCACCCTTGGTGACGGCTGGTGTATACAGACAAAAAACACAATATATCCTTGTTATATCAATAGGTATAAAAAAATAGGAGATAGGTAAAAAAACTGACATTTTTAGATTTGAATATTGGTTGATATAATATTATAATATTAAATCGATCAAAAAAATGTCTTCGAAGAGGCATAGGAGGCATAATTTAGATAATATCTCTCCTTTCAACATAATTAATAACATTCCTTCTAAGTGAATTATTAAAGGAGCTGTAACTAAAGAGCGAATGATAGTTTTTCTTAAATGTAAAAATGTTTGAGCCAGTAAGTGCCACTATCTTATTACGCCTATATCCGGTTTATTATCTAGTAATATCTACACAACAGTCTACACCAATTGAAGAATTTCAAGTATATGATGGCTAATAATAATTTATACTACCTTTACAACTACTTCAGTAGTTCAGTGGTTTTAAACCTTTTTAACAATATACTTCATCTCCTTACAAAATGTTCGTGACACGCCAAACCATATAATATCACCAAATATCGATAATAATATTGGTAAATACACATAGGTACTTTTTTTTTTTTTTTCGGGTTGAAATCGACGACCGGGAGGGGCCGCTTTCGCATTACTTCCTCCCGGCAATACACATAGGTACTTATAAAATATAAAAAATATAGTAGATTTTTCGCGACACACGGGTTGAAAACCACTGGGTTAATACATTTTAAGTTAATTGTTATACTTAAGTACTACACTAATAGCAGTTGGTTCAAATTTAAAATGTATATGAATAAGGTGTATTTAATATTCATTTATATATTATATTAAAATATATAAATTGGTTGTTAGTTATTAGCTAGTTTTTAATGTTATTATTAAATACTATATGAATGGGTACCTACATCGCATATTACCTATAATTAATTCATAAGATATGTACAAGTTAAAATTTTAAAGTATATTATAGTAGGTATAAAATGTACTTAAAATGATTTTAATTTAATTTTAGATTCTGAGCGGAGCAATGATGAAGGAATGATGTTTATTTCTTTAACTAAGTCACCTGGTTGTAATATTTCTAAAACCCCACAATGACTTACAATTTTTTTGTCTGAAGTAGAACCTGGGTACAACTTACTAGCATAAGTAATTACACCATTAGGAGCCACTCCAACAAGTCCTTTGAGAGTATTTCTATGTTTATATGAGCTGTAAGTCAATTTCTGATCAACTAATGAGTTTGGGATATCACAAGACATTTCAGTACAGTCTAAAGTAATTCTACAGTTTTTAAAATCATTGAAGCAATTAGGTAAACAGTTTTGGTTTTTATTTTGAGATGGTACTTTACTCATTAAGCTGACAAATAAAATTTCATGAAGAACGCTAATGAAAGTTATTATAATATTGCCAACTGTAGATTCACTAATACCAAATCTGAATGCTAAGTCTGTATAACATAAGTTTAATCTTAATTTCATTAGAGTCATTAGAACTTGGTCATTTAAACATAACTTCTTCACACTCCAAGTATAATAATAATTGATTTCAACTTTAGAAACCAATTCAATAATAAGATCAAACATAATTTTAGTAATGCCACAATAAAAATCAAACATTTTTCCATTGGATTCTATAGAGTGGTAACCAAAAGAACGGTTTTTAAGAAAAATAATTTCCTTTTTTAAACTATCATTTTTAGATTGAAGTGACTCAATTAATTGATTTTTTTCTATTATAACATTGTTACTAGAAGCTTCTTCTTCATTGGGCATACTTACAGTTTCAATTTCACAATTAAGTTTAGTGTTCACAGATTCATCATTATCAATATCATTTTCAGTTTCAACAAGTACTTTTTGGCGCCTTTAATATTAAAAATATCATTATTCTACAGGAATGTTAATTAATTAATTTAATAAAATACAACATAAAATTGATGGAAAAATTTATTCTAAATCAATCATCTTCATCTACATTTAATAATAGGTATATTAGTAATTACAAATAGTTCATGCATTAGGTATCTAATAAAAATAATATTTTGGACATATATAATGTTTTACAAATTCAATAAAAATTTCTCTACACATAAAAATATCAATTATTGAAACATACAAAAGTATTATGACAAAGTTTAACCATAAAAATAAAGCACATAAAGCATAAAGTAAACACTAAAAATAAGTTTACTTAAAATGTTAGTAATCACAAACAGGGTTTAACACAGTAGCATAATTGAAGACCTTGGAGCAACAATAAGATGTCTCCATATTTTGGTCCAGATTAGTTTTTGATTGCACAGTAAGAAAAAAAAACTTGAGCATTAGTTTGGAGGAAACAGAAAATAATAATTAATTTAGGTAATTTAAATATAGGTAACATTTATCAGTAAATATTTTTAATTAATTTTTATTAAATAAAAGATTAATAAAATAAAATTAATAAAAGATTTTAAATTTTTATTGATTTAAGTTAAATCTGTTTTTTAGAGAAAGGATTTATGATAATTTTAAATAGTATTTTTTTGTTTCCACCCACTGGCAACTTACCCCATTGGTCCACTCTGGGAACGAACATAGACATAATTAATAGTCACAACATATATCGTGCATCAAAATTCAACTTGGAAAAAACTACAAAAAGATATTATCGCATACTTTGTGAATTTTTCTGGAGAAGCAAAATTAAAATGTGAATTTTTATTCCACGAAAAAATACTAGGACCATTGATTTTTAATCCTTCCTTAAAATGACAATTACAAATTTTTGTATTTTTTGTGGGTATAGCATCTGATCTTCTACATATAATAACAAGGAAATGTTACCAATATAAATAGTAAATAATATATTATTTTGATATAGTATAAAAACTGAACTAAAGTTAACAAGATATCTACCTTACTGCTTTGGCCCAAGTATTACGTAGTATATCATCTGCAGGGAACCTAAAAAACTTATAGTTTTCTCTATTAGAAATATGGGAATATAACGGAACCCAACACTGAACCATATTTACAAAATTTTAATACTAAAAACAAACATTTAATTTTTGTAATTGGGTACACTTAACTTTTATTTAGTGTAGTAGCACAGATTAAATAATTTAATTAATCTGTGGTAGTAGTAGCTGGTAATCTATACACAATATTGTTCTGCTTCAATATTTACTTTTATAAAATTCAATTTTCTCCCGAATAAATACACCAATTTTTAAGGTTTTTGAATTAAAATTTGTCAAAACATGTATATTTTAAATAATGAATGGTCATTAGGCTAAGAATTGAACAGAAATTTATTAAAAATGAATATCTAGTTCAAATTATTTCTTGCTTATGTAATTTAAATGGGGTGAACCGTGATAACGGTTTGTTTTGAACTGTTCGTAATTCTTATCACATATTCGTTATCAGACTATTTTCTGCGCGCTGTTCGGTTATCAATGAGCGTTATTTCGACTGTTATCAAAACTTTATTTCGAATCGTGTTTGAAATGATTGAATATATGACGAACATTTTCTGGTTTCCACCGGATTTCGACCGTTTTTCACTTCGTCCTGTAAAGTACTCGCGTAACGTATTGCGTTCGAGACAGTCGCGATCCCGATTACTGTAACAACTTTTATTTTGCTAACAATAAATTCGGTATTCATCTCACACATTTGAATAAGACAGAAATGGAGTATGAACATAATACTACTTAATAAAAATGAGTTTTTATGAGATTTTTACAAATAATTACATAATTAAAATCATAATCATGTATAAATCGTATTCAATTTTTGTTTAGCTTTCACTGTATAACAGAGTTTTCATCTCAAACAATTGAAGCAATAGCCATTTGAATCACAATATAATGGAGTTGAGAGATGATATTACTTCATATTTAATATGTTTTTTAAGGGATTGTTATTGAAATTTATACAAAATTAGAAGACTCGATTTTTGATAATTAATTTTCAAAATCCATAAAAATGTTTTTTTTTTCACTCTTTGATTTGTGAATAATTGAAATAATAATTAAATTATCAAAAATCTTATCTTATACGTTAATATATTCAACTCTCCTCTTAAACTTTTATACAAGGTTTTTGCTCTAAAACCAGTCAAGTTTTAAGACTTAAAAAAATTAGTTTTTACTCACAGCTGCAGTTATCATGTGAATATGGTAATGCTATGGCTATTTGATAATTTTTAAAAATATAAAAACTATAATTTCTAATCATTATTATGTTAAAATGCACAATTATTAAATTTTTAATCGTTAACAAATTATTCAATATTACACAATTGAAACCTTTACCATTGATTAAGAATAAAATTTAACATTAGCAATAATAACTATTAAATTCACACACTAGTGGTACATGTAATGCGGTATAATAAGATCAATTTTTGATATGGAATGGTTTCTCAGAATTTATTTGAAGTACCCTAGTAGGATATTAGATATTATTTTCATACAACATTTTTATTTTTGTTATCAGACTTTATTTTCTCAAAACATGCACTTTAATTTTAATGTTAAGATGTAATATTAAAAAAAATAAAAAACATATGTATGTGTCGTAGGCATATAGTCAAAGAATACAATTTTTATGCAATTCACTATCCACCTAGACATTTAGTGAAATGCTTATTTCGAGTCAGGCAAATAATAAAAATGAAACATTTCATATTATTTTTAACATTTAACTAGGTATACTTATTTTCTATTAATAATTTAATGCTATTTTATATAAAAAAAATGCAATTTAATAAAATGTTCTTTAAAAAATTCTTTTACTATACTTCTACGACACATATAATTTTATTAATAAAAACAAGTGTAATTATCAGGGATGGGAAAGTTCTTTTAAAAATGAATTTGTTCAAGTTCAAGACATTAAACATGGACTAAATCATATTATGATCATGAATAGTCATGATAATGATAAGGAGTACCTATCATAATCACGTTCAAATTCATTTCTAGAAAATTGAACTCATTCATGTTAAGTTCACATAATATGAACGCATTCTTTCCCATCACTGGTAATTATACTTAACTTTTATCAACCCATTCTATAATTCCTGCATAATATTCCAACGCGAGTGATAGACAATTTTCATAAGCATATTTAGCCATGACAAGTGTTGTTTTATCGACATCTTCCCATTTGATTAAGAAATATAGACTTCTTTTGATTTTGATAACTGTGATAATTTTTTCTGCTTTAAGTCCAAATTTGAAGCCATTAAAAATCTTGAGTTTATCTGACTTTTTATTAGGTTTCTTCATTATTGTTTCCTTGTCCATGATATTCTGTTAAAATAAAAGAGCAAAACTATGCATATAATACATTTATAACTATGTGTTAATTTAAATCTCACCTTGTTGAATGAGTGTAATTGATCCTTAATGTTGCTGCAACTTTTGGTCTGGTTTTAAATCTATATCATAACATTATTATTTAGACACAAATGGCTCATAATTGTTATCATTCATAAAAAAATTTTCATACATACCATAATTGATTATTTTTCATTTTAGTTTATATTTGAACAGTGCAATTATTTGTTATGTGTAAGAAATCAATTGGATAACTGAAACAATATTTTATAATGATAATATTTTAATTTAATCCAAGGTTTAGACTGATTTTTACTCAGAAAATGTGTCTTAATAAGAAAGAAATAATTATCATGTAAACAAAATGAATCTATCAAACAATAAATAGTTCAGAATTCTTCACAGTCATATTAAAGGTATATCTTTAGCTAATTTTTAGCATATTACAAGCAATAATATGTCGATAAATAACATTGTATGACTGTTGGTCAGACTAACAGACAGTAAGTACATGAAAATATGGTAAATATCATGTGTTTTATGTTATTGATAATGTGGTAGACGAGTGACTTATCACAAATACTCACTATCTTGTATCCAGATTGCAGATCAATCAACCATGAAAATGTGTTTTATTTATATATAATCGTTGTTCAAACTCACTCAAAGCAATAAACCAATTTGTCACTATTTACGTGTATGTATTAAGCTACCAAATTACTACAAACTACTACTAATTCTAAGAATTATTAAAAAGTATACTGTTTCACAATAACTAAAAATCTTAGGACTCACTAATACAAATTAATATGTGCAATCATATAATCAGAATCATTAATACTAAGCTGTAAAGTACAAATAACTGGATTTGATCTATTTAACATCAATAATGATAAGTAATTATAATCGTACTAGTGCACACAGTTGAATTTATGAAACACTAACTTACCAGGTACGCAACAAGGAGGCCGTGACCAAATTAAAGACCAGATTTATGTTAAAGAAACAGAGACCTGGGATGTCATATATAAGGAAACCCTCAGCATGGCATATTCAGATGTACTTGAGTCGCAGAGTTCAAAGTTTTTTCACATATTACGCTTCTACATTATACTTGATTCAAATAAAATAAATGAACTATTTGCAATTACAATTGAATTAAACAATCAATTCATATCAACCAACTGGTGATGGAAAGAAAGCACACTACGACGAGTGAAATTTCTACTATGCCTAGTGATAAATCGTAGTTGCGACCGAGCAAGTTTAATAGGGAGGTACCTCGAATATTTTTGGACTAGTCACTACCTACCATCTAGCTCACTCACGAATTAGTTTTCCGACAAGCAAAGAATAAATTCGCTCGTAATCATAGATTTAATGAGAACCTTATGCACATATATAACGTATAATTTTTTGTTACTTACCTAGCTGCAGGAATACAAAATAAAAATAATAACCATCACTCAACAGACATGAGTTGTGAATCACGCATAAACAAACTCACGATTATGACCGCGCAATGCGCATTACGCTTCACAGAAATAGATAATAATTTAAATATTATCTATATCTGTGTTACGCTCCTTTTGTGTAGAACACCTTGAAACCAGCTGGTATAGATGAATATAATATTCGGAGATAACAATACGATATAGTGATAAACTGGTAACTGATAATGAAAATAATGGATATAAATTATTATTTTAAATAAAAAAACCGACACTAAAAGTGAACACTAATATTAAATACACAATAAAAAACAAAAAATTATATTCTAAGATTCTTGAAACAGTACCTGATCGCCTACACTACAATTCAAAACGTTATTTCTTCGACATTCGCCAGTCGCACAACGTATGAGCAACCACGAATGGTGAATGATTGTTGTCAAATAAATAAATGGTAAGAAATAAGAATATAATATTAAAGTGTATTTTCATTGTTTTGCTTATTTCTGATCACGATTATGTTCACGAGTAGATAACCGTGTTTCTGATAAATATTAAATAATATTATTCTTTCGCCGTCGTTGATTAGTCCTGTTGCCTGTAGTACATTTCCCTTAAAGTAAACGCGATACGCCGACGGGTATGGCACCGTGACTTATCCTAACTCATTATGTATTATTTCTTCAATAGGTGATATAATTCTGTATTTTTAGAGGTGTATTTAATACTTACGTGAATTGATTCCGTAACAAGATATCGGACTATTGGAGCATGTAGCAACATCTCGAAAACCTCGGACCGGCTTGATAAATACCAACACCATTTACATTTTACAGAGACACCCAGCAATTACCACAATAGCCACTACAGCTGCATGTTTTTCACGCAAGTATGAATCAAAAAAATAAAGGACAGCGTAACTAAATAAAAAATTAGGTACTAGACTGTTAATAATTTAACAATTCTATTACCTATTAGATTAACTAAAGAGGCTGTGTAAACACAAATTAATCATATTGTGTTTTAATAGTAAAGAGAAACAAGTGTATATTTCAGGATAATCCAAACAGCAGTAAAGTAGTAATCAAGGAAAATATACATCAAGCAGTGCATATTAACATTAACGAAAGCCATAAGACAAAGAATCCCAATATGGTGGAAAACGAAATTGAGCCTATAAGCAGTATATTATTTTATTTTTGGATACATAATCCGTAAGATTAACCTAAACCATTTTATTGCCCTATTAGATTTTGCTATAGTCAAAAAACCTCTCTTTATATCATACAAAACTGTGATAGAATTTTCACAATATTAATCAGGTTTCTTTAATAAATCATTCAATATTGATCTCAAACGATTAAGACTATTTTCTATAATTTTGAAATAAAATTATTCCTAACTATGATATAACTTAATAGATACTAAATTTATACAGGAATTTAAAAATTGAAAAAAAAATTTATACTAATAAATAACTAAGAACATTCACAATATCAATCTTCTGATTTTTCTTAATATAGCACAGAACTAATCTCAAACAATTGAAGTAATAGCTATTTAAATCACAATATAATGCAGATGAGGGATGATATTACCTCTGCTTAATTTTTTAATATGAATCGTTTAACAATTGAAAATCCTTATAATTAATCATAATGATGTGTTAGTATTATGTGACAACTTTTTTTTTGCTAATTGATATTTAAGTATTCAACCCACACATTTAAATCTATTGCATTCAAATAAGACATAAATGGATTATGAACATAATATTACATAATAAAAAATTAGTTTTTATGAGATTTTTAAAATTTGATGTATCATAATTAAAATCAATATCATGTATTAATTCTATTCAATTTTTGTTTAGCTTTCACTGTATAACAAAGTTTTCATCACAAACAATTGAAGCAATAGCCATTTGAATCACAATATAATGGAGATGAAGGATGATATGACCTCATACTTAATATGATGATATGAATCGTTAAAAATTGAAAATCTTCATAATTCATTAAAATATTGTGTAATTATACTGTTATAATTTGTATTATGCTAATGAAAGACTAAGTATCCATCACACCCATTTAGGTCTTTTAACATTTAAATAAGATATAAATGAACACTGAATATAATATAGCTGCATTAATTATATGTTTATATAAAATTTTTAAAAATTGAAAAACAATTTTTTTATTATGTATTAAGTGTATTTATACTATAACAACTTTTGTTCTGCTAATAAATATTTAAGTATTCAACCCACATATTTAAATCTTTTGCTATTCAAATAAGATATAAATGGACACTAAATATAATATAGCTGCTTAAATTATATGTTTATATAAATTTTTTAAAAATTGAAAAACAATTTTTTTATTATGTATTAAGTGTATTTATACTATAACAACTTTTGTTCTGCTAATAAATATTTAAGTATTCAAAACAAACTTTTAAAACAAATTTCATTCAAATAAGATATAAATGGACTCTTAATATAATGTAATTTCTTTAATTATATGTTTGTATAAGATTTTTAAAAATTGTAAAACAATTTTTTTATTATGTATTAAGTGTATTTATACTATAACAACTTTTGTTCTGCTAATAAATATTTAAGTATTCAACCCACATATTTAAATCTTTTGCTATTCAAATAAGATATAAATGGACTCTTAATAAAATGTAACTTCTTTAATTATATGTTTGTATAAGATTTTTAAAAATTGAAAAACAATTTTTTTATTATGTATTAAGTGTATTTATACTATAACAACTTTTGTTCTGCTAATAAATATTTAAGTATTCAAAACAAACTTTTAAAACAAATTTCATTCAAATAAGATATAAATGGACTCTTAATATAATGTAATTTCTTTAATTATATGTTTGTATAAGATTTTTAAAAATTGAAAAACAATTTTTTTATTATGTATTAAGTGTATTTATACTATAACAACTTTTGTTCTGCTAATAAATATTTAAGTATTCAAAACAAACTTTTAAAACAAATTTCATTCAAATAAGATATAAATGGACTCTTAATATAATGTAATTTCTTTAATTATATGTTTGTATAAGATTTTTAAAATTGAAAAACATTTTTTTATTATGTATTAAGTGTATTTATACTATAACAACTTTTGTTCTGCTAATAAATATTTAAGTATTCAAAACAAATTTTAAAACAAATTTCATTCAAATAAGATATAAATGGACTCTTAATATAATGTAATTTCTTTAATTATATGTTTGTATAAGATTTTTAAAAATTGTAAAACAATTTTTTTATTATGTATTAAGTGTATTTATACTATAACAACTTTTGTTCTGCTAATAAATATTTAAGTATTCAACCCACATATTTAAATCTTTTGCTATTCAAATAAGATATAAATGGACACTAAATATAATATATCTGCTTAAATTATATGTTTATATAAAATTTTTAAAAATTGAAAAACAATTTTTTTATCACAATATTATATGTATTTATACTTAAACAACTTTTATTTTGCTAATAAATATTTAAGTATTCAACCCACATATTTAAATCTTTTGCTATTCAAATAAGATATAAATGGACACTAAATATAATATATCTGCTTAAATTATATGTTTATATAAAATTTTTAAAAATTGAAAAACAATTTTTTTATCACAATATTATGTGTATTTATACTTAAACAACTTTTATTATGCAAATAAATATTTAAGTATTCAACCCACATATTTAAACCTTTTGCTATTCAAATAAGATATAAATGGACACTAAATATAATATAGCTGCTTAAATTATATGTTTATATAAAATTTTTAAAAATTGAAAAACAATTTTTTTATCACAATATTATGAGTATTTATACTTAAACAACTTTTATTATGCAAATAAATATTTAAGTATTCAACCCACATATTTAAATCTTTTGCAATTCAAATAAGATGTAAATGGACTCTTAATAAAATGTAACTTCTTTAATTATATGTTTGTATAAGATTTTTAAAAATTGAAAAACAATTTTTTTATTATGTATTAAGTGTATTTATACTATAACAACTTTTGTTCTGCTAATAAACATTTAAGTATTCAAAACAAACTTTTAAAACAAATTTCAATCAAATAAGATATAAATGGACTCTTAATAAAATGTAACTTCTTTAATTATATGTTTGTATAAGATTTTTAAAAATTGAAAAACAATTTTTTTATTATGTATTAAGTGTATTTATACTATAACAACTTTTGTTCTGCTAATAAATATTTAAGTATTCAAAACAAACTTTTAAAACAAATTTCAATCAAATAAGATATAAATGGACACTAAATATAATATAGCTGCTTAAATTATATGTTTATATAAAATTTTTAAAAATGGAAAAACAATTTTTTTATTATGTATTAAGTGTATTTATACTATAACAACTTTTATTTTGCTAATAAATATTTAAGTATTCAACCCACATATTTAAATCTTTTGCTATTCAAATAAGATATAAATGGACTCTTAATAAAATGTAACTTCTTTAATTATATGTTTGTATAAGATTTTTAAAAATTGAAAAACAATTTTTTTATCACAATATTATGTGTATTTATACTTAAACAACTTTTATTATGCAAATAAATATTTAAATATTCAAACCAAACTTTTAAAACAAATTTCATTCAAATAAGATATAAATGGACACTAAATATAATATAGCTGCTTAAATTATATGTTTATATAAAATTTTTAAAAATGGAAAAACAATTTTTTTATTATGTATTAAGTGTATTTATACTATAACAACTTTTATTTTGCTAATAAATATTTAAGTATTCAACCCACATATTTAAATCTTTTGCTATTCAAATAAGACATAAATGGACTCTTAATATAATGTAATTTCTTTAATTATATGTTTGTATAAGATTTTTAAAAATTGAAAAACAATTTTTTTATCACAATATTATGTGTATTTATACTTAAACAACTTTTATTTTGCTAATAAATATTTAAGTATTCAACCCACATATTTAAATCATTTGCTATTCAAATAAGACATAAATGGACTCTTAATATAATGTAATTTCTTTAATTATATGTTTATATAAAATTTTTAAAAATTGAAAAACAATTTTTTCATTATGTATTAAGTGTATTTATACTATAACAACTTTTATTTTGCTAATAAATATTTAAGTATTCAACCCACATATTTAAATCTTTTGCTATTCAAATAAGATATAAATGGACACTAAATATAATATAGCTGCTTAAATTATATGTTTATATAAAATTTTTAAAAATTGAAAAACAATTTTTTTTATTATGTATTAAGTGTATTTATACTATAACAACTTTTGTTCTGCTAATAAATATTTAAGTATTCAAAACAAACTTTTAAAACAAATTTCATTCAAATAAGATATAAATGGACTCTTAATATAATGTAATTTCTTTAATTATATGTTTGTATAAGATTTTTAAAAATTGAAAAACAATTTTTTTATCACAATATTATGTGTATTTATACTTAAACAACTTTTATTTTGCTAATAAATATTTAAGTATTCAACCCACATATTTAAATCATTTGCTATTCAAATAAGACATAAATGGACTCTTAATATAATGTAATTTCTTTAATTATATGTTTGTATAAAATTTTTAAAAATTGAAAAACAATTTTTTCATTATGTTTAAGTGTATTTATACTATAACCACTTTTATATTGCTAATAAATATTTAAGTAATCAAACCAAACTTTTAAAACAAAATTCATTCAAATAAGATATAAATGGACTCTTAATATAATGTAATTTCTTTAATTATGTGTTTGTATAAGATTTTTAAAAATTGTAAAACAATTTTTTTATTATGTATTAAGTGTATTTATACTATAACCACTTTTATATTGCTAATAAATATTTAAGTAATCAAACCAAACTTTTAAAACAAATTTCATTCAAATAAGATATAAATGGACTCTGAATATAATGTAATTTCTTTAATTATATGTTTGTATAAGATTTTTAAAAATTGAAAAACAATTTTTTTATCACAATATTATGTGTATTTAACAATTTTTTTATTATGTATTAAGTGTATTTATACTATAACAACTTTTGTTCTGCTAATAAATATTTAAGTATTCAACACACATATTTTAATCTTTTGCCATTCAATTAGAAAATGAAAGGGCTTAATGCACATTCATCATAGTATATTTTACATGTTTTGCTTTACGATACACATAAATACATATATACACCTTTATACATATATGTAAGTATACTATAAAATATATAATATATGTAAGTATATAATATGTACCTACAGTTGCATATTATTATGTTTATAAATAAGTATGTTACAATCTTTACAGCGGTGCACATTAGTAATTTCGTAGTGCACAAAATGTGTCATAGTACACACAAAAATAGCCACTTTAAATAAAATTTAATGGTTTATAATTTACTTTGCGTTGCTGAATGTAATTTTATTATAATTTTACACAGCATGTCAGCACTACTACAGTAGGTATATACCTACTATATATTTTTCATAAAAATTGTTATTAAGAATTATGAAAATATATAACAAATTAATACATTTAAATGTTACCAAAAACCTATACTTCAAGAGTTCTTGTCAATGTCACTAGAGCTCAGTCATATCGACTGGAATAATCAATGAGTATATTATTATTTTCCTCCGCCCAGTCCTTAGCTTAATTTGCGACGTTTTATTGATCGTAATATTATAGGCATGACTCATCACCATATATATAGTATACTATATACTTCTCGATGCGCATGACTGTGTAGTGAGTTTTGCTTTTGCTTATATCCAAGCCGGCACGCCCTGTTCAAATATATTTCATTACTTTAATTCGCCTTTAACGTAGTTCTCCTGGTACTGTTTATTGGATTACATTATTTTTACATAAAAATCGATCACTCGAAATTAGTTAGCTACAACATTAGTCAGTTACGGAGGAGACGTGCTCATAAAAAGCTACATTTTTGTAAACCAATAGTAAGTATATCATCAGTATAAAATTCCAAAAACTTTACTACATTTATCACTCATCAGCAATGTGTGTGTGAGTTATCGAGTCCGGTTAGTGTTAATGAGTTTGTGATATTTGACGTTTCAGAAGTTGCAGTCACCTTTTTTTCGGTGCCCCGAATAGTCGTGCTTGTTTTCAACACTTTTTATTTGTCCGTCAACGACGTATTTTGTGAATCCAAACACAAAACCGCTAGCACCGAATTCAGGGTATGAAGTTCTTCTTTTATTTGTCTTTAAAATCATAAAAGATTTCAATTATGTTCTCCGATCGTTTAGTCTGCTTTTCGAGCGACAACTGTCACAGTCAATTTTTAATAATATTTGGTCATCGTATTTTTTTTATGTATGTTTCATTTTACGCAGTGTTTGTCACTTACATAAACTTTTTTATGATTGATTAGTTATATATTTATACTACCAATTATCTATTTTTAATCATGTTTTTGTTTAATCTAAACTTATATATTATTGTAATTTTATAAACTAATAAATAATATAAAGTTTAAATATTATAAGGATCATTAACATATTACGCTACGGATATCTTATAATAAGAAATAATAAGATATCAAATTATGTAGTTATGTGCTTATTTAAATAGTTAATAGGTAGTCAATATTTTATAGAATTCCTATAACTTAAGTTAAATCTAATTTATAAAATATTTATATTTTTGTGTATTTTTCTTATAGTACTTATACCCCCATTTAGGTTTATTATATTGAGTATGAAAAGGATGTTTTTATTTATTTAATGCAAATTAAGTGATATGTGTGTTTTTCTTTGCAGATGGATATTGACATGAATATTAATATGGATTTTGAAAGTCGTTTGAAAACCTTTAATGAAAATTGGAGTCTAACTTTTATATCACCCTTTGAAATGGCCCAAGCTGGTTTTGCTTACTTAGGCGTTAAACATCTAGTGAGATGTAGTACTTGCAAAATAAGACTTTCTACATGGCGAAATGGTGATAATCCATTATGTATACATTTTAGTATCGCTACTAATAGATGTGGATTTCTTCGAGAGTCTGTAAGTAAATATCAAATAAATTTAATATTTTTGTAATTAATTCTTATTTTTCTTTATAGATGATGACAAATAGAGGTCGTATGAATACGTTTCAAGACTGGCCTGTTACCTTTTTAAAACCTCGTGATATGGCCAAAGCTGGTTTTGTTTACACGGGTGTTGGAGATAAGGTAAAGTGTTTTACGTGCTTGGAAGAATTTGATAAATGGGAAAAAAATGATACTCCAATGGGTGAACATATGAATCACAGTTCACAATGTCCATTTGTGATTTCATACAAAAGTAAGTATCACATATATTTAATATTTTTATAATTTTGTATTGAATTAACATAATAGATTTTGAAGTAAATATTATGTGTTTTTAATAACATAACTATAACCGAAAAATCATTATATAACGACAACTCATATATTAATTAAATGGTTTTTTGAAATTAACTCCACAAATTTCAATATCATTATAAATTGTATATTAGCATCAGAATCAACTTTAAATTTTAATTAATAATATTATCAAATTGTTATTACAGACTTTTTTGAATTTTAATAATAATTATTATAAAGTAAAATTTGAAGGATATTCTATTATTATTACAATTTAAATGACTTGGGTTTGATAAATAAATGATAATTTTTCACTTTTGCAGATTGCTTGAAATAATTATATAATTTAATCATATTTTAGGAAAATTTAACAATCCATCTGGTCCCTATGGCTTAACCAGTTTGGGAGTAAAAACGATAGAAGATAAGTTACATACTGAGGGTATTGTGCTATTCGTAAATCCTTTATTTTATGAATCAATGGTTGCCTTGAATGCCCGCCTCAAATCATTTAATAGATGTGTGATATCATTGCAACTAGATATTAATGCTGTATGCAAAGCTGGATTTTTTTATTCAGGTAAAATGATAATAATATTGATAATATTATATCGTTCATTTTAATATTTTATTATGTTCTTAGGCAATGGTTATACTGATAGTTTGACTTGTTTTTATTGTGGTGTTACTATCATTAAATGTAATGGAGACTTTGAACCATGGGAAGTACATGCCGAAATGTCGAAAACTTGTAATTATTTGTTTTTAAAGAAAGGCAAAAGCTTTTGCGACAGGGCGAATGACGTGAAAAGCGATGAAATAAAATCCAATCAACTGGTAATTTAATAATTCTACTACATTAGAACAATATTTGAAATTTGACTTGTATTTTATTTCTAGAAATTATTCAAGTTGATTGCTGCAAAAAAAAATACACTCACACTTAAATCTGAAATGAGTATACAATCAACAAAAAAGTACGTTTCGTTGAATAAAAACAACCAATTTAATAAAAAATGCATTTTTTAATTTATATTAATTATTTTTTTGTTATTTGTTTAATAATTCTAACAAATAGAATTTATAATTTATTTTATGATATTAAAAAGTATAATTATATTTTATTTCTATACTATATTACTACAACATTAATAATTAAAATTTGGAAATTTTAAATGATTTTATTTTGTTAATAATATATAATTATACTACGCTGTGTTGTGGGTTGACAGGATAAAGTGTGAGGCATTTTAAATCTGTAGATTAGTTGGAACTGCATAGATTGTTGAACATATATAGTAAAGAGGATTTAAAATTTGAATTGGTAGTATTTGCTTATCTAACTACTGTATAATTTGAATTTAGGTTTAGAACATTATTTGTTGGGTGATTGTTTTACATACTTAAATGTAAATTCAAAAAGTAAGTTGCATTTTTCGCTTTTTTTCCGTTGTGAAATTGTGTGCTTGCATTCAAGCAAACTTTAACTTAAACCAAATTTAAAAAAATATTTACTTACCAATACAGATACAAGGCCCGATGCAACTTACTTTTTGATCGCACCTAGTATGTATTATTAATTATACCAGATGCCACGACTTATTCATCACAATGTTTAATACATATATATTATTATTACTTTTTTTTTTTTAGGCATTTTAAGGAGATAAAAATCACCAAAATATTATCTGATAAAATTGAGGAGCATCTTTTTCAAAAGCTAGCACCAAATTTATTACCAGATAATATGTTATGCAAAATTTGCTATAAGGAAGTAATCGAAGTTGCTATTGTCCCTTGCGGTCATGCTATTGCCTGCATTGAATGTGCTTTATCGTTTAATTATTGCTCCATGTGTAGAATGTCATGCTCAAGATTAATTAGAATACATTTATGTTTGAATAAAAAAAATGATGAAAACCTCAAACTAAAACCGTGCAGTTCAAAAATGTCTTCAGGCGATGAATTGAACCCAAAGCTTTGCAAAGTTTGTCTTAAAGAAGAAATGTCAACAGTATTTTTACCTTGTAGACATGTCTATACCTGTGTTAAATGTGCAGAAGAAACAAGTGAGTGCCTTGTTTGTAGAGAAGATGTCTATTCTTTTATTAAAATATACTTATAAGCTTTACATAACACATTTTTATTTTTTTATTTTTGTGACTTGTGTCTACCAATAAAATGACACATTTTTAATAATAAGCAATGCATAAAATAATAACAATAACACTTAGTTAAGTTTTATAATGTAGAGTTTCATAATGTAAAATAAATATTTATTATTACTAATTATTAAGTATCGTCATTATTGTATGTCTGACTAGAAATACCTTATTGTTTTTAGGTAAATAATTTGTGTTTTATGTATTAATGAATCATTTTATATAACTTATTTTTTTAAGTATCTTAAGTTTTAATTTAACTTGTGTATTATTCATTTTTTTTTTTGTGATTAAAAAAAGCCAAAGGCTTTTTAAGGTGGTTGAAGTCAGTTAAATGAATGGGCCAAGTATATTTTCTAAAATATACCTAATAGAGATTTTTTTGAAATATAAATTTATTACTTCTGTGTGATAGAACACTATTTCTTTATTTTAAACATTTTTAAAATGACTTAAGCCTCTTAAATTATTTGTAGATATGTGTTTATGTTTTTTTAAATTTATTTGAATTCAATTATTTTACATACAATTTTTTTAAAAATATTTTTAATTAACTTATTTATTATTCAAGTGTGTAATATTTATTATAAAACTTATATTAGATAGATATATTATTACTACCTATATTATATTTTATATTTATAAAAAACATTAAATTTAAGTTAAATTAGGATCTATTGACTATTCATATATTATACATAGTATTAAATAAGGATTAGTGCCAAATACTGAGCTCTTTTGAAATTAATCAAATCACATAAATAAATGATTAGAAAATTAAGACTACATATTGTAATCATATCTGTATTCGATTATTTAATAAATTAAAGAACTAGAAAATGTTTTTACAGATAATTATGGTTTGTTGCATTAATATCTCATTTACACCCTCAAAGTGAACCGTTTTTAAGTTCTAAATAATTGAAATCTATAGTTATTCACTAACCTTAATATAGATAATTTATGGTTAAAAGTAAAAAAATTACCAACTGTTAAAATTTTTTAAAACCATAAAAATTTTAAAGTAAAAACTCTAATGAAATCATTTGATCTATCTGAAAGTACAAGCTTGTGTCCAATGAAACTTATAAACTAACAATTATAAAAACTATTGCAGATTCCAATGCATTGTATAAAATAAATTTTTCTGGTCATAGACGATTGAAAAATTATACTAGCAATCGAATGAGAAATGATTGTTTTGTTAATTTAGATTTAACTATCCAAAAAAAAAAATCTGATTTAGATGTTTGTGTGCAGTTGTTTAGTATTTACATAAATATTGTATACATGAAATGAATTTTTAACATTGCTTAAATATTATTTTTGATTGTTATTATGATATAAAAATAATTTTTTCAACCAACCAAAGGTAAATTTTAAATTATTAAAGCTCTTGCAGCCTTGCTATTCTGCCTAAGGGGTTTGGAGAGTACCTATAGAGATAGATCTCTTCAATAAGTTTTATAAGTTTCTCATTGGAGTCAAATTATGAAAAATAATACATGGACCAAAACACCAAAAGTTGTTGGCCCTTCTAATAGACATTTAACTATGGATTTGACCCATATAATATCATTTACCCATGGGTTCGCGGTACAGCCGTACCGCCTGGTCGACCGTTCCAGACGCGGTTGTCGGCGTCGTCCGTCGTCGACTGGCGATTGATAAGAAAAGTGATAGCGCGGTTTTCGCGTAAAGGCCGCTTGAATACGACGACATCGGTATACGATCCGGTATCGGTATACGCGTACAGTATTATGAAAAACGGTAACGAAATTCGAAGATTCACAAAAACACCAAAATTGAGAATTGTAATACATCGATAAAATATTTGTTGTTAATATTAAATTTCTATTATAATATGACGTAATGCGTGTTATCGGCGACAGTGTAGTGTTGTCTGCTATTCGGTTATATACGTCGCATACTATATAATATAATATCTTACAGGAATAATGTAATAGTTGAATTTTTAACTCATTTTTGGCATTTAATTTTAACGTACCTACTACGAAGAACAAATTATGTCCGACAATGATTATGTTCAACACAGTATTTTATTCAACGATTCACACTAGTTCAGTTAATATTAGTTTAGATAAAAAAACAATATAACACAATTTCGTCATTTTTATGTACTTTCCAACAAATCACAGATTTCACGCCGAGGAGCCACAGGTTTCCGACCCCTGTAACATACTATACCCGCTACGCAGTACGCAGACGCAGTTATTTTTTCTCCTGCACTAATATGTAGGCAGCAGCTGCCAACGCTGGTCGATATAAACACAATGGTTCACATACACACCCACACACACAGTCATAGTATATATACATATTTATGTTTTATATACCCTTAGGTCGTGGGTACAAAAAGAGGGTGTGCAGACAAAAAAAAATATATATTTGGATTCCACGTCTGATTTTCAGTAAAGGTCGATCGATCGGATGGATATAATCGAAAAAGAAAAAACCCGCATATATATTATATATTATATATTATATGATAAATTAAATATTCATCGAATGTACTTATTAATTAATAATTGGATTATAAACCGGCATGCGGACCAAGACTATAAGTTTAGTATCCGTCACGTTTCACACCCGCATATGATCTTTTTAAATTTTTTTTCGTGTTATTTTTTCCTTTATGTTACACTGTTACACGAGGATTGCATAGTGCAGTATACAGTGAAAACATGTTTTCACAATAATTGTTATAATTATTGGTTTATTTAAACGTTTATTATATGACTTAAATATTATACATATAATAAACGAGGGACATTCCTTCCCCCCATACCCTTCCAATCTACGTCTTTATAATGTGTTAAAGGCGAGGCATATTATGTCTCACTCTACTAACCCTCACAATACAACCGACGTGAATAGAAAAAAAACAAGAACTGACGCCGTCTTCTCGTGCCCACCGTAGTGGCCACTCTAGATTTCTCGTACCTCGCCTCTATATTTTATAAATATATAAGCCAACGTGTTAAGCCCACTGCTCTGGGGTTTTATAAGTCCTCGCACTAAACATAAGTGGTAATCGGTTACATAATTTTTAAATTTATAAACGAAAATAAAGACACCCATAATAATATGGAAGTTCTAACGCAAACAAAATATATACACCCATAAGCATTATAATTCGGGTTGAGGACTTCTAGTAGGTACTTAAAAATCTAAAAATATGTGTGCACTTAATGCACTTAAAAATGAAGAAATATGCGCTTAAAATATGCTCTAAAAAAAATTATTTTATTTTATTATTTTGTCTAATTATAATATTTATATTGAGAAACTTTAAATCCCGACTCATAACTTTTTAAACGAAAAGCCGATGATTGTTTTTCTTTTGGCATATTTGAAAATGAAAAAAAAATATTACTGAAAAAGTTTGAAATAGACGAAATTATTATGCAATGAAAATATTTTATGCAGTGCGTGCATTGATAAAACAGGTGCTCACCAAAATATGACGAAGACGGTCAATAAAAATTCATTTCTTATACGCATTTCGGTTTTATCGTTTTATCGGTCAGATACTAAATTACCTAACGTCCTAACCGATAATGAAAATATTATTTTTAAATAGAAAATTTATCATTT
The DNA here is from genome assembly GCF_020184175.1 of Aphis gossypii. Taxonomy (NCBI): domain Eukaryota; kingdom Metazoa; phylum Arthropoda; class Insecta; order Hemiptera; family Aphididae; genus Aphis; species Aphis gossypii. Next base: position 53,664,185 of record NC_065533.1, read on the forward strand.
TGTTCTTTTCTGTCTAAACTAATTTAAGAACTTATTTCGAAAATTGTCAAACATGTTCTTAATTTTTCTTATGTACCTAAATATACATGTATAATATGCAATAATGACAAAATATGCAAAATACAATTTTAAATTTGATCTCTTGGTGTTATGAAACACATTTGTTAATCACTAGAATTTTTCTACGATCTCTCTAAAAAAATTTGAAAAAACTAGTAGTCCTCAACCCTACCAATGTGTTTTGCTGTTTTACAGACATAATATTTTTGATTTACCTACATGTATCAAATATCAATGTATATGAATAATGTGTAAACGATATTATAAATATTAACTGGGCATGTGTGCATATGTACATATATTTTTTTGTTTATCATTTACATGTGTTTAGTATTTGAATGGAGTTCTAACGTAGTGTGTGTTTACTGTTTATGGTATTTGCATTCAATATTTTCAGTAAACGGATAATTAAATTAAATTCATTCAGAAGAAAGAAATAGTACTTGACACATTTTTATATACCTATTTAGAGACATACTATTTTTAGCCTATATTAATTTTTTTTTTAAATAAAATAAAATTTAGAAAAAATGTATTTATATTTTAACATAGTTTAACAATATCTTATTGTACTCATTTCAACAAATATAGGAAAAATAGTCTTAATCATATTAGTAATAATAAAAAAAGTGGGAATAAAAAAATTCTTATTTTGATATTTCACTATATTGTTTTGTCTATACCAAATTATTAAAATATTTAGTTTTTTTGAAATTTATAAATTATATTTAGCTCATAAACATACCGAAATGTTTATCTAACATAACTTTTGATATAGGTACCTACATGTACAATATACATATTCATACACATTTACAATAATGTGAGATTATAGTACCTACTATAATACTTCTATTGACAGTAATTAATACTGGCTATCAATAAGTTTTTTCTATTATTGATATTTATATTTTTATAATATTAAATTTTAAATTTTAAAACCTCACATAAGTTTTTATTATTGTATAATAATATATATATATATATATTTTTTTTTGTTGTTTCAACATATTTTTCATTTTAATAGGTACCTACCTATAAAACTATAAAATAATTCAATCAATCGTTAAATCGATTAAATTGGTACAAAAGAAAATTATTGAGATTATACATTTATAAGTATTATATTTTATGATTTCTAAATTACTCATTTTTTTTTTTTTGTATTTTATTAGTTGTATATAAGAAAACTTTAAAATTGAACTCATTATAGTCATAACTCATAACATATGGCCATATGCACGTATTTAGATGACAGTAATAATAAATTATTTTAATTATCTTATATTACATCCATCATTAACTTTGGTCAAAAAGGTATAAGACTAAATTACATAATGGGTAATTTTTAAACGGTCCATCGTTATTATTAAGTAGTATTTTATGACCAATCTAATTTTTAGAATTTTTACAGTAGAAAAAATGCTTCAACTTCAATATTTTTTCAACAAGGGACAATGGAATTTTTTGCAAATCCATGCAGTTCTAGATAAAATAGATTTTCATTTTTTGCATCTGGTACAGTTATAAATTACGATTGAATGAATTGTAGATAGGTGCTTAGGTACCTATAATTTCATATTATCATATTATTATGTATGTATGCACTATGGTATTAAAAAAAAAAAAAAAAATAAGTAAGAAAGACTTAATTTTTAAAGTTTTGTGTTGTAAACCAAGAAGATATCGATGTATATTTATTATAAAGTTCTTTGTGTTTCGACTGTTTCGAGGCATGACTTAAAAATACTCATCGTAACAAATTAATATTGATGTGCTAAAAAACATTCATAACTTTTAAATATAAATAGGATGAGAAACATAAGAAAAACTAGATCTTTAAAAACTTGCTTCATATTATTTATTAATAAAGAAAATTCCTGAACTATAGTTAAATAAAAATATTTGTAAAATTATTATATATTTTTAATAATAAGTATTCGTACAAGTAGAATATCGTTAATTCTTTTTTTTTTTTTTTTGAAAATATAATATGATTATAATACATCCGTATGATTTTTTTCTGAACTTATGTTATAAAAACTAAAATGAATTAAATTATAAGAAATGTATTTTTATAAACATTTAATATGCGTACAATAAATTTTATTATTTAAAAATGTTATATTATCCCCCCCTGGCTACGGCCTTGATGACACTACACTACATAATATTAATATGTTAATTTTAATATACTAAAATAGGTAATATAATATAATAGGTACATTTTAAAATTTTAACAAATAAGTATACCTATTAGTTATTACTTTTTTTAATAAATAGGTTTAGTGTGTAGATCACAACGATCACGTACCTAGTATATAATAGCTTAATTCTAATTTTAAAATATCGATAAATATTTACCATAAATGTCATAGGTATATTTAAATAAACGATTTTCGACAGAAGGTTTGCTATAACTATTCAAACAATCAAACATGATCGTCCACAATGAAAAATACAACATAATTATACATATTATATTATAGCAAAAATAAAGGTAATAAATACAATGTAAAAATTGTTAAAATAGTAAAATAATATAGGTAATTTAAGTTCTTAGTGATTGGTTTCTTACAAAATATTATTTTCTCTATTAAAATTGTTTGATTAATTATTATTGTAATGTTATGTTGATTTATTTTTTAAAATTGTGGTTTTACGCTGGTTTTATATAAGGTCATCTATTGATTTTTTATTTAAATAATCGTTCGGCGGGGATAACAATCGGCGGAATCAGTCTGTAAAAATAAAAAGGCGCAGTTGATATATTATGAGGCGAAATCGATATAAAAAAGAACATCTGTCGTTAATCTCGCACTGCAGGGCGTTTTTTTTCAGTAGAATATAATGAAAATTACGTGGAAACGATTGACTTACAGCTAGTTCAAAAAAAAAAAGAGAAATCACTGTTTAGACCTTACAGCACGCAATAAAGGTACTACAATATACGTATAATTTATTCTGAACTTGATTTATAAAAACTAAAATGAATTAAATATTATAAAAAATGTATTCTTACAACCATTTAATATATACAATTTTATTATTTAAAAAAAAACACAAACGTAAGTCCATTTTTTTACTATAATTAATTTGCGATGATTCTTTATTTTGTTATAAACATTTAAAGCAGACTTAATTAAACTTTACGATGAATAATTAATAAAATTTAATTTATACAGTTAAAACTTAAAGTATAAACATTATTTTATTTAGTCAATACATAAAAAAAAAATTATCATTAGATATTATTAAAACATATAGGTTACGTATTTCTTATAATAGTTATATCTGAAGTTCTACTAGACCGATTTTCATGTTATCTTTTTTAAACGCAAGTACTCAGTATGTAGATGAGCCATCAAAAGAGAAAAGTCCAAAAGTTTAATTATTTACATAGTTATATAAGGAGTATAAAGTTTGTCGTATTTTTACATAAATTGTTATACCAACTATGTGTAAATGTTATTCCTATACATATTATATGCAGTTGGTGGTGGGAACTAGTACCCCCACTACCGCCATGGAGGCTGTTGAGAGTGTATTGCGATTTGCGATCACGGATCGTGCGCATTTCATATAACACCTTGTTGTACGCTGGTCTTACCAAGCACGACGTATTTTTAAACTATTAAGATATATTAATTTTAAACACATCGTTTGGTTTTTTCCGACATTATTAATCATTTTCTTCGTTTTATCGAACCATATTATTTTACTAACATATCATAACACCATGGCGTCAATAACTGTTATGTTCATAATAACAATAATCGCTTTTACAATTCGTGGAGCAGAAATAACAACAACCGAAAAAGATTTGACAACAAGTACATATATTTAATCATTTCGTTCTTCGTTAGAATATGATTGTATTACTATTCTTGTGATTATTTATGAATAATTTTTTTAAATTGATTTATTCACGCTGCCGTTACTTGTCGTATGCATAATGCATGTAGACATATTATTTTAAATTTTTATTTATTAAACAAATATAGTTGTTATATCAAAAAGTCAAAAAATAAAATTTTAAATAAATAAAAATTAAAAAAAATAAATTGGAAACTCTTTGAGTTTTTAGTTCATTATTATATTTGTTGATAGAAAAAATTCACTCGTTAGGATTCGGTTAGGATTTACTTAAATAATGAAAAAAAATCGTAACATTTTTAAGTGTATTTTTAATTTTATTCCAATACAAACCCAATGTTCTATAAGTTGATAGAAGTTGAAGTTTCACCTCATTCGCGCTTACTCGTTACACGCCTACTTTTTTTATAATTCAAGATTTCTTGTAAAATGTTATAACTGAAATTTAAAAAATAAATACGAACACTAAGCTACAAAAAATTTCATTAGCTTTTAAAGTTAGAAATTCAGTCTGTTATATATTAACAAATTATAAAAATCAAACCAATTAATTACCTTTATTTACTATGTATTACAGCCAGCCCAGGAATCTTGTATAGGTGCCCAGCCCTTGTTTCTACCGAATATCAGGTAACACTAGTAAATTCGGATACCGTGTCGACGACGGGTTGTGCATACTTAATGTACACAGAAGGCTATGTAATTGAACAGTCGTACATGGTGTGGATTGGCACAGAAGAATATGAAGGGGAAGATTGCCACGATTTAAGTGCGTATAATAAATTACCTATAATTTTAATAATATACATTGTCTGTAAAATACTAAAATATAATATATATGCCAGTGTGTCATATTCAGCTAAAACATTTAATATCATATCTACTTGATAGTGTCACTCTTTATTACTCTTACCTAAGTAATACAAAAATAAATAAATAATAATAATCACACAGATAAAAAATTATCTATAGACTTTCTTTCATATTAAACTAAAATAATTCATGTCAATACAATATTATTATTTATGTATTTACGCCTAATGGGCATAGCGTAGGTACAGATAGATAACAAATACACGATTAAAGTTATTTAAGTAAACATAAAATATAAAAAAGACATATCTTATTACTTATAAGAAGTAACACATACAATATTTATAAATTACAACAATATAGATAACTATAAACTATAAAGTATATTATGTTAAATTTAAAAAAATAATAATTAGTAGGTACAATTTGAAAATATTTAATATCTTTTTACTTTTTATGAATTTTGTTTTCTAATAATTTTAACATAATAATTATTAGGTGAAAGTAACATTCTAATATTAATGAAGATACTTCATTAATTTAATTAGTTTTTAAAACACATCTATTTTTTTACCAAACTTAAAGACAATCAATAGTTTAGTTATTATATTTTCATAATATAATACCACAAATTAGCTCTAATATATAATTGTTAACGGTTATAACCTCATTTGAATAGGAAACTAATATAATTTAATAATCTAATACATTCACACCATTCTACATTTACTTATAATTATTGTAATTTGTTTTGTCACCACGGGCACTGCATTATTTAGGGATGAAGTATTATAGTTTTAGCTGTTTGACAAAAAATCTCGTGTTGACAAAAGACAGATACGAGGGACTGATGTTATTAAGAATATACGGAAACGATTACAACAAGACTGGGACACCAGCTTACAAATGTGCAGTAAGTATATATTATATTTAAATTTGTTATTTAATCATGTGCATCATCCCGTTTTCAAATCTTTATTATTGAGTTAAATATATTTTAGTTTGTATTAATAATAGAGGTATAATTTGTCAAAAAATAATATATTTACAACTAATGAAGTAATTAAGTAAATAATTAAGTATTTTGAATTGTTTAATTCATTAAGTAAAACCTATTTTTAAATTGGGATAGTTATATACTAGGTAATTATATATTCTTAATATATTTTTATGGAAATAAAAGTATTTTTATATCATTGCGTGTATGCTGTGGCCCGTAAGGGTTAATTTTAATAATTATTTTAGTTTTTTTTTTTTTTTTAATTGGCTCCATAATAACTGTGTTTGAAAATTTCTGCAATTTTTGATTAATTTGGAAACAATTTATTTCTTTAAAAATTATCTATTTATTAGTATACTCAAACCGTATGAACGATAATTTGATATAATTTTGATTTGAACAAAAAACGTAATTTCCTCTCATCTGAGCTTGTTTGTATAATAGTGGTTAATTTAGTTTCTCATTCTCACAGTTGTACGAGGAACTCTCTGCAAACCGTTCTTCATTCCGGTTTGCGATTAGCCAGAACGCTTCTTGTAAAGGATTATTAGATGTTCTTTACCCGCCACCAAATACGATGTTTACCGAGTTTAATACAGGGGCCACATTGATAACGTTTAATAGTAAACAAGCTAATGCAGTTAATAACGTAAGGTTAGTATCGAAGCGAAAACGCCTCATCACTTTAATAATTTAATTATGTACCTATTACATAATACAAGTATTATTATAGTGTTGTAGAATATTTAGTAGGTACATATATTATAATGACGTATCTAAAACTAATGTTTTTTTCGTGGAATGGAAGGGCTTATTAAATTTGGCACTGAATAACCAAATTTAAAATATTAGAAAAAAAGCATAAACATAGTATTAAAATGTTTATATAGATATATATACATTATACACACATATAATGAGGAATATTATTTGATCAATTTTATTTTATTATGAATAGCCGATAAAAATGTTTTCGTAATATTATAGTATTGTTATTTTGCCAGATATGCATAACTATTAATGCATTATATTAATTTTTTTATGTTTTTATCATAATAGGTATTAAAAACTTAAACTCAACTGTTCAATAATATGTTATCTATTATTTAACGTATTGTCTAAATTAATAATTACCAGATACTAGATAGTGAAAAATGCTGTTCAAATAAATTATTATTTTTGTTCATTTACTTAATTAAACATCCAATGAGTGTTTGATGAAAGCACTAAATAAAAAAAAAATTTTTAAAAAAAATAATGAATAAATACATAATTTAATTTATGTTTCATACCTGTAGGCTGTAGGTACCTATTTAGTATATTTTCGAAAGCAATTGGTCTTGCAATAAAAAAATATTTAGAAATATATTTATTATACTTAAGTATATAAAGTTCTTAGATTGATAATAATTTTTAGATTTAATTTTACAGATTTTTGTGACTTTTGTAGTCAGTGCTTGACATTTTAAAATATGACCTGAGTAACCCATGACAAATCAAAATCAAATTTTTTATGCTTAATAAATAATAATTAATATTTACAATAAATCTTAATAAAAAAAGCAAAAATATACCTATTAATTTATTCCATTATATAAGTATTTATTCATATTTTGTATTCATCACAATATTTGTACTCTTTTATTTAATGGTTAATAAATAATAATTTATAATAATCAAGTAGTTACACAGTACAGCAAAAAATTGCTCCATTCTATTATATCACAAACAGTTTCATATTATTGCAATATTGCTACAGTAAATATAATTTTGATTTACCTGGAATGATGGTGAATACGATATTTTAACTTTAAAACGTGAATAAAGATAAATAAATATAGTTAAAAATACAAAATATAACAGTTTAATAACCTTTATTTACATATTATCAAAAAATACAATTTTGAAATTATCAAAAATATTGCATTAAGAAATAATATTTATTTTAAAATAAATGTTAATATTTATTATTTTAAATATCATGTTGTACAGTAATCGGTCATTTTAAGAATTAGGTACTTATTTGACTATTGGACTAAATATGTATTTAAACGTTTATTAAATAATAATTTATTATAATAAGTTTTTTTTTTTATTATTCAAAAAGGAAACGACGACATGCTTTATCTGATATAATTGGTGGAGACCGTGGACATGGTTCAGTCATGTTGTTCCAAAGTTCGCAGTCAAATTTGAATGGGAAAGATGATAGCACAAATACCTCCACAACAACTGATGATAAAAATATGTTACGTCAATCATTGAAACTCGAGAACATCAACTAGTGCTGCTACTGCATGTGCTGCACATGCAAATAAAACGTAGGCGCTCAGCATTAAATATTTATACTCAACATTAATCATTTTACCATGTACCTACATTATAATGAAACCGTTTCTATAAAGCCACTTAACCTATAAGGCCAAATTATGAAATTATTTAATAATAGTAATTAGCTAAATTTTGTTTTAAGTATCCGTTGCAATTAACATAATATTAGGTACTATATTATGTATTAACATTTGTAAAATTTTTCTAAATTTCTGAATAAAAACTTTTGAAATCAAACAAAACTGGTATTTAATTTATTTTGTATTGACTTTACTTTACACTCACGAACATTTATTAACTTTCTCTAGCGCAAGGGTGGCGAAACTTTTTCAGGGTCGAGTGTTAAAAATGACTATTTACTTGGTAAGATTAAAGAAAAGCATGCAATTACTATAGATACTTGTGGTGTCATTTAAAATTGAAAGTGTCGCCAACGTGCACTTCTGAGTTCTGATACACGTGCCATTAGGTTTGAGATATTAAAATATGGCGTGTGTGCGTATGTTTGTTATATATATATAATATATATATATATATATTTTGTGTATAATTTATAGTGATGTAAATTTTCATGAAAATTTTGAAAGTTTTATAATTTATCATATTAATTTCTTACCAAATAAATTTTTTGATATTTTTCCTTAACCTTTTTTTTTAACCTTAGTTCAGATTATCATTTAACCATAGTATAATACGACATTGTACATAATTGGTTCATTTAAGATTATTATTAAAATATTATTAAACCTTAATTCATATCAAAATAACAATGGAAATACAAAACATTAATTTAGTTTCGATTTTGACTGGCAGCATTTAGAAAACTTTTTTTAAAAGACTAGTTTCAGTCTTATAATAATTGCTTTAAAATTATATTAACTGAAGTTTGTTTGTTATATTGCTTTTTTGGATAATTTCATACTATAGGTATAGACTATAGAAATAATTAAGTAATTTATACCTACATAATACCAATAGTATGCTTAAAATAATGTATATATTATACATTAAATTTTTAAATTTTAAATCAAATTATTAAATTATTTTCCTTATTTTATTATATAATTTATAAAACTGTAGATTTTTTTAACTTTATGAGTAGGGCTGGGATTTTGATGCAAATGCATCTTTGTTTCTATAGTGTTTCAAAACGTTGCTCCGTAAGTATAAAATGTGTTTTGGGTGATGCTGATTAATTTAAAGTAATTTTTATTTTCCATTATTTTTTTGCATTTTTTGTCAAAATTAACCTTATATGCATTTTTGGAAGATTTTAGGGAATTTTCTTAGTTTTTAGAGCATTTTTCACAATTTGTTCATAAAATGAACGAGAATTGTTGCGATTAACAAGATATTTTCGGAAAACTGCTGACGCGCGACGGTACAATTTATTAATTATTTAGCACGACAATCGATTATCGTCGATAACAATTTTATCATAGCTAGGACTTTCCGCTTGAATTATGGCCGTTATATACCTATTGGCTAATATGTACTAGCAAAAACAAGTTAAAATATTAAACAATTTTTTTTTAATTATTATTTTTTAATGAATAAGTAAAATTAATAAAAAAATTAATTGTATAATTTTTTTAAAAATTTTTTATGAAGCCATAATAAATATAAATGTATTATTATATTACATTTTTTGAGTTTCTAAAGTCAGTTTTGCATTTTATAAGGTTTTTAGGACATTAAAATCTCAGCCCTATAATTATGAGCTTTTAATTTATAGTATATTAATGTACTTAGATACCTACTTACAGTTGCCTGTATTAATGTACGTCTTTATTTATGTATTATGATATAAAAAATGTAATTTAAAAAAACTCATTTTGCCATTTAAACAGTAGGTTTAATAATATTGATGTACGAGCAATATCATCACGACGGAGCGGCAGCTATAGAAAAGCTTATGATGTACGATGAATTTTGTCGCTCAAATCGGACGGCAACGACGCGTTTAATTTTGTATTTATTTTATCATAATAATATAAACAACAATAATATTATATACAGCGTAATCATATGAAAATTAGATTTAGATTGTGCTACGATTCCTATCGTACTACTCGGGCGCATTAAACTATATGAATATATGATATATACAATATACATCATGTAGTTCAATGTTCGGGCGGCGTGGTGGATTTGAAATTTATTTGTGTACATTTTTTCTTATTATCTAGGTATGTTTCCTCTTAATCCTAAATAACTACATTAGGTACGTTATTATTTTGTCATTTTAATTTATTGTATGATGTATTATAGTTCTTTAATTTTTTCATCGCACTCTTGTACTAAACTTGCTACGAACCGCCACTGGTCCTATTTATGCTTTTACATGGAATATTATCATAATATATAATATAATCTATTATATAATATTATTATTAATATTATATTATTATTAATATTATATTATTACTCCATGAATATTATATAATATTCTAAAAATGAACAAATGTATTATATCTTTATCTAATAAAACCCAATAAAACCGCTATTACTAAATGCCAAAACAATGTTATTTTTGACGGCTTATCGGGCAGCACGGTGTGCGACGGCCGACGACGGGTCGGTGACCGTCGGCATTCGACAATTTCAGACAGTTGAGACCAGTTCAGTAGTCAGTACTTCAGTCGCCTGCATGCCGTCTTACAGAAAGGAAATGTGAGATCATCATTCATAATCCAAGTGACCAAGTGGTAAGTATATTGATATTTTCGGGCGGATCAGTGATCACTGTTTTTGTTTACTCAACTGCTAAGTGTTTTACTGTTGTTGTCTGAAACATAATAATAAACATTTTAAAATGTCAATCAGGAAGGTAGGTACCTAGGTTCAACACGCAACGCCGAGTGTGGTGTCTCCGTATTACGAACATATAGCACATTTGCCGTATTGTAAGTTTGTTAACTTTAATATTAAAACAAGTTATGTTATACGTTGGTAAGAAGGAGAAAACATATGCAAGAGTTAAGTTTTATCAATGGCTTATTTAATAAAAAAAATACATGGAATGGTTTATATTTACATGTGTCATGTAGGCATATAAATTGTTTTTATTTCGGAATAAGACCACGCTTAGGTACATGAAACTATTATTTTCAGAATCCAAAGATTATCGTGTTGGACTGACTAACAGGCTGGTTCAAGATGATAATATTTTCGATCTACCAAATTGTAATATTGCGTTTTGTTACATGGAAATAACGGAAGTTAAGGATCCGAAACAATCATGGTGTATTCGTGTTCATTTCTCCACTGATGCATCACATCTGTAACATATTCTGTTCTCGTCTGTTTGCGCGCCTGGCTGTATCCGATCAATTGTAACTTGTAAGTACTGGACTATCGCATGTCACTTGATTTAAGTAACCCACCTACGTACAACTATATATTATTATTATTATTTATTATTATAATTCTTACTATTATTGTAGTAATTTTTGAGCACTTTGGTGGTGAACAGTGGAGTTACCACCTACCTAACCGTTGCGTATAGTTGAGCGTGCATCGGCGGCCAATAATGCATTTTGAGTGCGGGTATATCGTATATGAGACGAGTTCAAGAGTGTTCAGACGATTCATTAATTTTTCTTTTGTTCATTTGTCCACTGACGCATCACATCTGTTCCCCGTCGCCTGGCTGTATTCGATCAATTGTAAGAAATGGACTATCACCACCACTGTGGGTAATAAGATTTTCATTTAATTTTATTATTATATTTTCGCTTATTTAAATTCTTGTTTGTTCTGGACTGGAGAAACGCCTTCACGAGGATGTGTGTGTGTGTGTGTGTGTGTGTGTCATAGGCGTGCGCAGGACTTAGTGGTAGGTGTTGCTAAAAATTATATTTTTAAGTCAATACATATTATTTATTTGATTAATACAAAAATGTCATTTATTTTATACAATACGTCATTACATATTATTATTATAATGCTAGACGTCTTTTGTAATGTTTCTTATTTTGTAAATTTTAACTACTAGGTACGTAACTAACTATTTTTAGTTAGAAAAAATAAAAATTGTGTGTGTTTGTAGCCCGCAGGTATTGCTATAGCATACCCTGCAATACCCGTGCGCATGCCTATGGTGTGTGTATGTGTGTGTGTGTGTGTGTGTGGTGTGTGTGTGTGTGTGTGTGTGTGTGTGTGTGTGTGTGTGTGTGTCTAAATTAGCCTAATCGGAACTGAAAAACGATATGACGATATAATCAATGAGAGTGTTAAACATTTTAAGGTTGAGGTTAAAAAATTTAACACAAAGCTTCTATAGGTTTACTTTCAAATAGCCTTAAATAAAACTAGAAGCCTCATTATAGAAAAAATGTTATGAACGTTTGAATTTTAAATAACTAAATCACGTATCGATTACGATTTATCCTCAAACGATTTTCAATATTTGTTATTATTCAAAAAGTATAAGTCATAGATACTTCAAAATTTCAGCAGTTATTAAAATTGGAATTTTTTTTCATAATTTAATAAATGTTATAGGCATTTGAAATAGCCGTTTTTAGTTTTTCTGTTATAAATATCGATAACAACTTTTTTGGCCGAGGTTAGGTAAGAACAAAATACTTGAAAATTTAATACAAAGTTCATCATAAGTTAGTCTTCAAGTGATTCAAAAATTATAAGAATACAAAGGTACAATTTTTTTTTATTAGCGTTTGAAGTTCAAATATTTATAAAAATTAATTTTAAAAATTAATGAAATTATAATCATGTACATATGTACTTATATACCTTAACCATGAGGTTACTGTACAATAAGTAGGATGCATTGTTTCATCATACAACATTGATGTTTAAATTTAAATCATAATCTTTTTTTTATACTTGTATTAAGAAATTTGTAAGTAGACAAAAACAGTATATTGAAAATTATGTTTTTGTTTTTGTTTTTAATTCATTAGTTATAAAGAAATAACTATTTTTAATTAAATTTATATTTTGGGTTGTACCTGTATAATGTATTATAGTAAGTGAATTTTCCAAGATTATTGATTTTTTATTTTTATTATTAAGTATATAATTTTGTTACTTATGTAATATTACCTGCCATTCATTTTGTATTATATACAATTTTTATACTTTTACACTTAAAGAAAATAATAGGTAATATAGATAAGTATTTTGATGTACCAATTATAGGACATTTTTTTTATTCCTAATGTATAAGTCCCTCTGTTTTCTCTAATTAACATCACTAAACAAACTACAGAATAGTGTATTTATGCCTAATAGCTTGTTATACATTTGAAAGTTAAAATGATCAAGATATTAAATTAATATTGACTCAAATACTACTTATCTACTAATTTATACTAATTATATTTATTTAGAGTGTCCAAGGTAAACAAAAGATACCAACAACTCAATACACAAAAGAAACTCATGAAAGTAGCAGAAAATATTGGAAAACATTGTTTATAAATGTCCGATATATGGTGCAGATGTACCTGGATCCATTACGGATAATGATGTAGATGTAAGTATTCAATACATAGGAATATCTTTTAATTTATATGTATCTAATAAAATTACACATATTCTTAAATTTAGTCATAACGACGCACAACATCTCATTGTGTATTGTTTTTTTTGTGTCGTCTTGTGATTTTGTATACCTACATATTTTCACAGGTTAATTCATTGGACAATATAGCTGAAATATATTTGTAACGATGTCAGTCATTTTTTGGCAAGTCACAACCACAAGTCGCGTGTATTTTGTTCTAACAATTTTTAAATTTTTTATTTGTGTCATAGATATAAGTTAATTACTCGATTTTTCTAAAATACAAGTCATTAAAATAAAATTTAGTCATAATATTATGTGTAATTAGTATATTTTATTATTTCAGATATGAAGTGAAAAACTGGCAATGTACCAAAAATCATGATCCTTAGACTAGAAACGTTATGTAGAATTCGTGCAGTCGGGGAGCTCATAGAACTGGTATTGCCATAGTACGCAATGTTACATAATAACATTGTATACTACTTATTTAATTTATCTGTAAGATTAAGATTCTGAGCATTTTCAATTTTTTTACTTTGTATTTTTAATTATTATTTTTAGGTTTTCGTGTTTTCTACTTTTACATAAATAAAATAAATAATATAAGTCAAGTACAAATGATAGAAAAATGTTTATCGTGTTAAACTATGTTTTATCCAGTAGCGGCTCGTAGTTAGAGGCGATGGGGCGATCGCCCGCTTCTAAAATTATCATTTATTACTAATAAGTGTATTATCAAATTTCAAATTTATATAATAATATAATTATTATTATATTATATATTATATATATTATATTATATTTTATATAATTTATAATTTATTGTTGTGTAATATTGTCAAAAATAAAAACTGTGTTTCCTATATTTACACTAGGTAATAATTAATATTACAAAAACATTATCAGATAATGGGAGCTTAAAAATAAATCATTCAAAATTGTAGTGTCTGTAGCTTCTGAGAATCGATAAGCAATAACAATTTTCCGGGACCCGCGAGCAGCGAATGTGATGTTAAAAGTCGCTCGTCATAACTATGATCGAAATACAAAAACTAAGAAGGGGGAACACAATAATAATACTTCCGTCGGGGCGATGATTTTAATCTCCCGATAATATGTGCACGCCGCGCGAATTTCGAACTTGCATGGGTTTATCATTTACTTTGTACGGTCGTAACTAAATATGTATAATAATTTATATGTATTAAATGAATTTAATTAAATAACTATTATTAATATTATTTATGTTCGATGCTTTCCATAAATAAGCAATTTTATATCGCCCTCCCGTCTCCCACTTTCAAAGCACACGAGCAGCCACTGGTTTTATCTTTGAATAAATTATAAATTATTAAAATACAAATTACTATTAGCTCGTGCAACAAGAGCGGGACCAAACAACAAAGGCACTATTTAAATTGATTTGTGTCATCGTGTGTAATTACTATCTGTACTAAGTATAATCTATAGTTCCACACTACATTTGTTCCAAAAAAGTTTGGAACAAATGACTAGGGGAAGAAATATCTTTTGAAACATATATTAATAAATTAGGTACCTACTGGTCTGTTATCGCCCCGCCACGGGAACGAAAATTTTTATCGCCCCGCCAATTACGAACGCGGCGATTACCTATCGCTTTGTTTTATTAGTTTAGGTAATTTTATGGTATTTATCGGTTATCGCGACTACCTAACAAAAAATGTAACCGCCCGAAGAAATATTAAAAATTCAGAAAAAAGTCAAAAATGTGACTGCGCGTGTTTCGGCACTCGTCGCTACGCTCCGCACAAATCGAAAATATCTCTCGACTTGCTATGCAACGCCACCTTAAGTAGGTCACAGGGTAAATTATGTCGTAGTATATGGGCAGTGATTACCCTGTGACCTACTTGAGGTGGCGTTGCATAGCGAGTCGAGGGATATTTTCGATTTGTGCGGAGCGTATAGCGACGAGTGCCGAAACACGCGCAGTCATATTTTTTGTTAGGTAGTCGCGATAACCGATAAGTACCGTAAAATTACCTTGACTAATAAATTAAAGCGATAGGTAATTATTGTAGGTATAAATAAAATAATATGTTCGAAATCGCCGCATTCGTAATTGGCGGGGCGATAACAGACCAGTACCATAAATTAATACATTTTTGAACATTTGAACTAATATCTATATAGTCTTGTGTTTTGCTTAAAAAAAATAATCGTAAGACGCATAAATATGAAACAAATTCAGAGCTTTTGTACTGAAGGTAGTGATCCAAATTAGTATGAGTTGCATTTAGCATAATATGAAGTACCTACCTACAATACTTTGTTTAGATCCGGCGTGTGTATAGTGCATACTCTTGATAAAACGTTATCACTAATAAAGCTGAATCGTATTGATCTGTTTTTTCGTTTGTAATTTTTGACCTCGTACGCATGGCAAATAATCTCATTTGTCATACTCGTACGAAACTACGAAAGTCTCGCCCTGTGTCGAGTTAGTATGAGTGTAGTGCTTGGTACCTACGTGTTTTTTATATGCATCTAGCAGATTTGATATGAAACGACTTAAATGATTTCGAGTTGTCTATAGATATATTCGTGTGTTTAATTTATTTTAATGGTTATTATTTTGTCTATAGTGAAGGAATAACGGAGCTATGCGAGGATAATTGACAGACGGCGCCAACCCTGATTAAAGAGTACACTAGTCGACGTTTAATAGCAAAGAAAAGATTAGAATTTCTCTACTGATGCTAACGGTGAGCATAAAGTTGTATTTATTAGTTTATTACTGTTTAAGTTATGTTATGATATTATTACCATACCTAAATCTGTAAAACCAAAGTACAGATTATTACTGTATACCTACTGTGAATATTGTATTTATTGTGGCCACCCCTCTGGATACGCCACTGAATATAGCCATTAGGCATATTCCTATAGCTATGATTACCTAGTTAATAGTTATCTAACAAACCTAACAAAGTCTAAGTACCAATATTTATATACTTATATATACATGGTGATTCTTTTAACAAACAACACTTATTTTCTCAAAAAGTCAATACTTTTTGAGAAATGTATGATCCTTACTCTTCCATATTTTCAACCTTATTTATTATACTTATAACATATTACTAGATGTTACTATTTATTACTATATATAACTTATATTATATTACATTATAACCTTATTATATTTACTAGGTAAACCAATATCAACTTATGATTTTCAAATGACAACCTATATTTACAATTGTATAAATTAATGAAGCTATTTTTTTTATGAATTATCACATTCAAATTTTCATTTTTCATTTTTCATTAATCCGTTGGTGTGATATAGCTCTTTAAAGTTGGGTAGTTTTGGGAAGTTAACTGCTCATAATAAAACTTACCAATTATAGAGATCAGAAGCTATATTATGTAATAAAATCTATATCGTTCAACCCAAGGTATAGTGTGATAATCTTGGTACCATATACTACCTACCTTCTTACAATAACAGAAGATTGTATTATTAAGAACCTATAACCTAACCCTGTAGTGTATTATAATGTACTCTCTAAGTCTGTAGTGGTGTAGTCTATTTACCTTGACTGTTACTAAACTTTATTATAGTATGGTGATATAGCATCAATGACCAATACTTCTATAGTATTATTGTGTAGGATTGTAAGTTAAAGGAATGTTCATAAAATATAATAATATAATAATATATATTTATTAAATATCAATGACAAATGTTCGATGTTCTCTGTTGGTTTCAGATTATGGAATTCTTAGAAAAAATGTTAGATCAAAGGACTCGGTAAGGGAAAATTGTGTACTTTCCTAAAGTGGGAAGGTTATATAGATAATGAAAATTCATGGGAACCAGTTACAACCGTTACAAAGTTAGAAACAATTATTGATGTGGCTTTCCATAGAGGCCATATACTTTTTTTAGTCAAGTGGCAAGGTATTGGAGAGCCGCACTTATTTTTTCCAATAAATTAAATAAATGGTACTCACAAGAGGTTATCAAGTTTTATGAAAAAAGAACTATTAAAATATATAAGTAATATTGAATAATTTATTCTGTAATAACTTTATATCCTACCATTCTTATAGTAACAGGCAATAAAAATCATGATCTTTAGACCAGATTGGTCTGAATTTCAAGATTTTAAACGCTATGTAGAGTTCATGGAGTCTCTGGGAGCTCATAGACATGGTATTGCCAAAGTATGTAATGTTACATAATATATATATATATATTTTAAGACTTATTATTTTTTCAAAATTGCTTATATTTAATTACATTTTATATAGGTGATTCCACCAAAACAATGGACTCCCAGAAAAGCCAGTTATGAAGACAATGATGTAATGAATATGGTTATCCCTGTTCCACTCTGTCAAGTAACTAATTAAAATATTTATCATGTTTTTAAAGTTCAGTTATTTGAATTTTGAGGTGCTTACCTGTTAATTAGTCTTGCTCTTCTATGGTCAGCTCTTAACAATTTTATTACTTATTCAAATACCACTAGACTCGATTGTCACGTATGTTCACATGTAAAAGAAATGTTTTATTAATTTTTTGACAAATATCTATAAATATTCACTGACATCATAATTCAAACTTAACCTAACACCATTATTTATTTAAAAAAGCATAGTTTAGTGAACATCAATCTTTTTTTATGATGGCCAGATTTTGTCCGCGTTGTCCAAGTTTCTACTTAATCAACCAATAATTAACACTGATCGATACCATACACATTTGTAGAAGTAGGCAGCCTAGATCTCTTCTAACCATGAATGGAGCTTCTCTCTAATGTAATCATTCCAATTTACTTCTATATCATTATTATGATTCAAAGCCAAATTTTTTTCGAAGAAATATAATTAACACTTCTGCAATTCAATCATGCAAAAACCATAATTAATGATAAACAATTAGTATTAGTATGGTATTCTTAGTTATGGGTGGTAGTCAAGGTAGCAAAATACTACAACTTACCTACTAATAAAAGCTAATTATATTTTTTAGAATGTCCAAGGTAAACAAGGGGTATACCTACAACATAATACAGAAATGAAACCTATGAAAGTAGCAAAATTAAAAAAATTGGCCAACTCTCCAGACTATAAAACACCTCTTCATTTTGATTATGCAGATCTTGAAAGAAAATATTGGAAAAACATTGTTTATAAATGTCCGATATATGGTGCAGATGTATCTGGATCCATTACAGATAATGATGTGGATGTAAATATTCAATACATAGAAATATCTTAAATTTTAAATTTATCTAATGAAATTACATGTATTTTTAAATTTAGGTATGGAACATTAACAAATTGGGTACAATTTTGGACTATATAAGTGAGGATTATGGAATAAAAATTGATGGAGTTAACACAGCTTATCTTTATTTTGGCATGTGGAAAACAACATTTCCTTGGCATACTGAAGATATGGATTTATACAGTATAAACTATCTTCATGAAGGAAGTCCAAAATCATGGTAACTTTTGTATATTTTTTAATAAGCAATTTTTATTATATGCATTTTTTTTTTAGGTATGCAATACCGCCAGAACATGGCCGACGCTTCGAAAGATTGGCCAATAGCCTTTTTCCTGCAGATTTTTTATCATGTCCAGCATATCTTAGACATAAAATGTCTGTTATATCTCCACAAGTTTTGGCAAAAAATAGTATTCCATTTGACAAAGTTATAAATTAACAAAATGAGATGTTGTTAAAATATTTTATTTGTTTCTATATATTTGTTTTAGATAACACAAGAAAAAGGAGAAATAATTATAACTTTTCCTTATGGATATCATGCTGGATTTAATCATGGTTTTAATATAGCTGAATCCACTAACTTTGCATCAGCCCGTTGGATAGAATATGGGAAAAGAGCTCAACTGTGTAAATGTCGAAAAAACATTGTAAAATTTAATATGGATACTTTTGTGAGACGTGAACAATCTGATAAGTATGAATTGTGGCTTAAAGGAAATGATATAGGTTGCCATCCAGAAGACCCTAGTCATCGGATGTATCCAGCACCTAAGTGTTAATTGTTTATTTATTTTATATGGTAGTTAAGTTTCTTTATAGCAAATTAGTTATGGACTTAAGTATTTAAATAACTATAAAATTTAATATTGAAAGCATTATTTCCAAAAAAGCCTTGTATACTTAATATAGTACAAATTATAAAAATTAGAATCATGTACTTATATCTTAACCATGAGGTTACTGTACAATAAATAGGATGCATTGTTTCATCATACAACATTGATGTTTAAATTTAAATCATAATCTTTGTTTTACATTTGTATTAAGAGATTGTAAGTAGACAAAATCGGTATATTGAAAATTATGTTTTTTTTTTTTGTTTTTAATTCATTAGTTATAAAGAAATAACTATTTTTAATCAAATTTATATTTTGGGTTGTACCTGTATAATGTATTATAGTAAGTGAATTTTCCAAGATTATTGATTTTTTATTTTTATTATTAATATATAATTTTGTTACCTATATAATGTTACCTGCCATTCATTTTGTATTATATACAATTTGTATACTTTTACACTTAAATAAAATAATAGGTAATATAGATAAGTATTTTGATGTACCAATTATAGGACATTTTTTTTTATTCTTAATGTATAAGTCCCTCTGTTTTCTCTAATTAATATTATTAAACAAACTATAGAATAGTGTATTTATGCCTAATAGCTTGTTATACATTTGAAAGTTAAAATGCTCAAGATATTAAATTAATATTGACTTAAACGTATTTTATACATTACTGAATTAGTCATTATAGTTTAAAATAAATGCTATACAGCACCCACTAGACACAAGTCTCCTTTCTAACACCAATAGTTGTCATCTGACTTTCAATAAGCAATCAAAGGGTAAATAGTAAAATTTATGATATTATATACTATATAGTCAAGCTCTTTTATTCATAATAACTTTTCTTTTTATCACAAAATTAATCATATAACTTACAATTTTGAGTTTAGCAGTAAATTGATACTTGAACATTTAACCTTCTTTGAATGAACATTTTTTTTTTTTTTAATTTTTCTTTTCACACGGTTATCAAAATCTGATCATATTATTTGTTGCTTATGTTTGTGATTAAAATGAAACAAACAAATATATAAGATAAAATGTTTTATTTCATGTTTTCGGTTGTGATTTTAACTATTATTTTTACTATTTTTTAAGTACTCTTAAAATATCATAATTAAGCATTTTTTATAAGTATAAAATAAGGATTTTAATCTCCGAAAAAGAACAAGACTGTCTTATCTTTTAGAGTTTTATATCTGTATTTTTAACTGCTTTAGGAGCCTTATACTAATAAATAGAGTATCGCAGTAGTTCACACGATTAATAGTGGCTGAACACATGTTATTCTACACTTATACTAATGAAAAGGACAAACCAAGGTAACAAAAAGCATAGAACATAGTTACACCAAACACACCACTCACCAAAATGCTCTATCTATTAGTATAGTTCACTTTAGATTATGTTTTTAATTATACTTATATAAACCTAATATGAATTAATATCATTGTAAAATGTTGTGGGCAATGAGTGATATGTTATTTTTGTTATTTTGTTTTTATTTTAGTGTGGCTAATTATTTATTTTAATTTTTATGAACATGGTTTGATATTTATCAAATATTTTCATCAACTAGTTTTATTGATGTTTACCTCTGTATTAATTATGTTTAAATGTTTTTTTTTCTTTTTTAATGTTGAGTAGTGTTTGTGTAGGTACAAAAAACTATTAATACTAATAATTTATTCTGTAGTTGATTGTTTTATGTTAATGTGTGCAATGACATCAAAATAAATAAGATTTTTAGTATGAATTCTGTTTAATCATGATGTATTGTACCAGAATGATTGGTTTATTTATAAAAAATGATCATTTTTTTTTTAAATGTCTTTCATACATCATATATCATATATTAATAAATAACATGATGATAATGAGCCAATTTTAATATGTTTATTTATATTAACTTATAAACAGGTACAAATTTAATACTCATATTTTTACTATTTTATTTAATTTGGTTTGAAAATACAAATTATTATTCTAAGGGATACATTTTTAAAATTTTAAAAAACAATCCTTTTTTGAAGATAGCTATAAAACATCCTTAGCAAAGTTAAACAATGATGTTTGTGGTGAGAAAAATTGATGGGTTATAATTGTGTTATATATAATGATAATTTAGTATACTATTTGTTTTCTTTCTGACTTATGCACACAATAGCAAATTTGTTTTTGTGGATCATTTTTATATGTTATAATATTAGAGTGAATTAATGTATTATCAAACTTAAATTAAAGAATATTTTCTAGAACACTGTAATATTAAAATAATCATAAAATGTTACAAAATAAAGTCTTAAGACTCTCTATCCTACCTCCAACAAGTTTAATAAGAAGTCAATATGATTTAATATTGAAGTGAACAATACAAAATCGGTTTTGTAAAATTTAAATTGTTTATGCTGCATGTGGGTCTGAAAATAAATAAATATGTAGTGTGCATTATTCACTTAAGATAGTACACATGCCCAACCAAATCTTATTTGCCATTTTAGTTCAACATATAAATTTTAAATTTTTAAATTCTGGTGGCGTGATGTTGTGTTTTGACCTTTTACACTATAGGCTTTCCATACTTACGTCAGCTTACTACAACAGCGTGTCGCAGTAATTATTTGCTTATTTTGTTCGTACACTACTTTTATAAGTCATAACCTAGTTGGTCATTAAATATTTTACAATAGGTACCTATTATTATTTATTATATTTATTAGCTATAAAATACACTTCAATTCATCTTGTTTTATTATAGTGCGTCACTGTATTGCTTGATTCAATTTGAACAGTGACCAAAAAATGTTTTTAATACTTCGTTGTATTAAAATACATAAAATAATTTCACAATAATTCTTTAGCACTATCGATTACAATAAAACTATTTTTTTAATTATTACCATAACTGAATATTTTTGAAATAATAAAAATAAAATGAAAGAGAAAAAAAATAAACTTATACCTAATTATTAATTATTATTTATTATTGAACCAGATTACAAACATATTTTTAAAATGTATTAAAATATTGAATTAAAAATATGTTATAATTATAGATACATTTTATTTCTAAAAATATGATGGAAAAACATAGTAACTTTAAATGAAAAATAATAAAAATAAAGAAAATTAGCTAAACCTATTTTTCTTTTAAGTTTTTTTTTTGCTTAGGTTTTGGATTTTGTGGATTTATCTGGGGTATTAAACTAAGAAATGGTGGTGTATCCTGAAATGGATTCCATTGTAATTGAGAGCTAAAGTTTGCATAGTTTTGATTGAAATAGTTATTAAAATCTCTTGACGATACATTAGGCGAATTAAACCGTGAATGTGTATTAGATAAAATTTTTTGATATAATTGTTGGATATAAGGGTATAATTTTGAATTCCTTTCTAAAATTTCTTCAGTTAAATTTTTAAATTTAACACTTTCGCTATCTGAAGATTCAGTTTCACTTTGCACTGATGCATTTGAAAATATAGAATTGACATTTGAATCAACAATAAGCTTACTCTTCATGGATGAGTCAACATCTTGAATTTTTAGATTACATGTTTCCACGATTTTAGGTAATGTTTTAAAATAATACAGCATATCATCAGAAGAAGTACCACTTAAATCTGTAGCCAATCTGATTTCATTACAAATAAGCTCTGATAAATTAAATGGCTTTGAACCAAACAACGAAGAATGTTTCTGAAACAAATAAAATACTTATAAGAAGTTATATAACTGAGTAGGACCTTAAATCATACTAGTATTAGTTATACTATAGGTTGAACTGGTTGAAGTAATTTTGCAAAAATTAGTTGCCTACTTATATTACAAAATAATAATTATAGTTTAATATTATAAATGACTGTTAATGAATTTTAAGACAGTACTTTTATACCATAGAGTGGTGAAAAAAATCTTTGTATTAATAGCTTAAAATAAAATTTTAATAATTTTATACTAAAAAAATTTATTTCAGTTTTCCATTAAAAATTTATTTTATCAATAAATGAAAAAAAAAAATTCATTAAATCAAGTTCTAAAAAATTTATAAGTATACATTTGGCAAAACTATGAAAGAAATTTCATTTTTGAGTTATAGCAAACAATAAAATCTTTAGCAATTTAATTATTTTTTGCTAATCATTTTTTAGTTCTATAGAGTTTTTGGCTTTGACCACATGATGTAATAACTTAATAAAATGTACAACTATAAACCACCACTAAAGATTCATTTTCTAAAAGGGGGTTTTTTGATTACTTAGATCAAAAGTTAAATTAAATTGTATAGAATTACTAATATTTTATTTTTTGCATGATTAATTGATTTCTAATTAACTACATTATTTAATAATAATAAAGTATTATAGATAAATAATTTGCTAGTTATAAAGTTAGAAAACCATACCTAAAACATGTCAAAATTAATATATTTTTAAAAATATTTAAGAAAAATACATACAGTAATTATATTATTGTTGGTAATTCCTGGTATTTCTATCAACTTAATAAACTCTTCTACGCTCCATTTGAGATTGTTTGTGAATAATATTGTATAAGAACATAGCTGAGCTATAATTTTTGATTTATCAAGGCCATCATATTTAAGAACTAAATCAGTGAGGCAAGGAATAGGATTTTCCCCATTTTTTTGTTTTTTTACAATAAATTCCAAATCAATTTCTAATTTAGATTTTTCCATCTTCAACGGTGGTGGTTTTTGTTTTATTATTTCGTTTATTTTAAGTTTCTGTTTATTAGACTAACAAGAAAAAAAATAACTGAAACATGTTATAAAAATTGATTCAGAATATATCTTACAATATCTTTAAAGGCCTGAACTGTGTTTTCAATTGCTTGTAAAACAGTTGGATCATTTGGTGCCATTTCAAAGGCTTTTGTTAAGTATTGTTTTCCCAAATTAAAATCACAAACCATAATTGGAAGAGTCATTAATATTCTAGCACAGTTAATTACCAAGAGAGGGTCTTTTGGATCCATGTTTATTAAGGTTCTATAAAAAAAAAAGTATAGAATTTTATTTACAGGTTATTTGAGAAATATTTAGAAATAACGTTTTATGCTAGATTTAAAGTTTTATTTTAACTAACTTTTTTTCATAGATAGATTAAAATATTTTTATAAATATTTATTGCATATTTTATTTTTTATTAAGAAGTAAATAATAATCTCTATTTACAGCTATACTACAAACATTTATGTTTTATGGTTGTATGCCAAAATCATTCATTATAATAGAAAATTATACATGAAAAGTAATTTTATATGTATAAAAAAAAATATAAATAATAAATCCTGATAGATTTACATACTTAATAATATTAATAATTTTGATAAACGATTTGATGTTTTTATTTTTATAAAAACTTCTAACTGTAGTTTCTCTAAACAGAACAATTTCATGATATTTGAAAAGTTCATTAATTCCATTACACAAAATATTTGCTTGATTAATTGCATTAATTTCATTTTTAGCTGGAACTGATTTATACGGCAGTAAGAATTGTCTTTGAGCTGTTAACGCAAGTGAATGAATATAAAACCAATGAGAAGTTCTAGGATCTAAAGCACATGCTTTCTTAGCTGTCTCACAAGCTTTTTTTAAATAACTTGGATTTCCATATTCAATTAGTACAGCTGCATGTATCGCATGTATAGATGCTCTTGATTTAGAATGCATTATGGACAATAATACAATATCATCCAATAACTGAAAAAAAATAAAACTAAGATATTATGCTGTAATATATTAGTTTACATTTTTTTAAAATAAAATATATAGGCATCTTGCATAGCATTTCTCGACTTCATGGTTACCTATTGATTATACAGGATCATCAACATATGATACTTTCTATTCGTGATCATAAGAAAAATATTTTTAGGGGATGCAAAAAAATTGAATACTTTATTTGAGGGTTATAACTTAAAAAGGTTTAGAAGCAGTGTTAAATGAATATATTTTTTTTTTACAATTAAAGCTTTTCAAATATTTAAATGTCGCAATATTTTTACAATGTATCTTTATAACATATATAATAATTATGAATACACCAATAACACTTTTTATTAATATCTAATACTCCAAATATATGTTACTTTGAACCTTGATACCTTGAACCAATATTACAATAAAACAGAAAAAAATACAATTTATATTTACTAATTAGTAATTACCAATCAGATATTATTTTTATTTTACTATTCAGTCTTTAATAGATTTTTAAAACATTTTAACAAAATGTACTGAGAAAATAATAATAACCAAGTCACTGCAGTTATAACAATAAAAAAGTACATTTTTAGTGCTTAAATACGCACCTAAAAAACACCAAAGTAGCACTAAAAATGTGCAAAATAAAATTGTCAATAAAATGTTTTTATATAAAAGAATTTTTAGATTTTTTTGTAGAAAATACATTTTTTGTTTTGGTACTAGTATACTTTTTCGAGTTGTATAGTTTATTTCCTTTATTGTATAAACATAAGCCTATAAATAGCACTTAAAACTAAATTAGCAAAATAGCGTTAAAGAAAGGGTGAAACAAATTTTTATCCTACTTTTGATGTTTTATAACTTATAAAAAAAAATATGTATTTTTTTGAAACTTCTGAACCCTGGTATTTTTACATGTACCTTATAAGGTAACCACACCTGTATGTGGTGTCTCAACATTACAAATGTAGAATGTAGCATATTTTGTGTTCAGCCTACAGCAATATTAATTGTGTGCCATTAACTTTAATATTAGATTAAAATGACTTATTATTAATTTTTTTAGTAATAATAATATTAAGAAAACCTAGATTTTTACTGTGAAGTAGGTTCTTGACGGGCAATAACACACATTTATAAATCATTTTTATTTATGTTGATTTTTGAAGAGAGATATAGATTCTGAATCATTGCACATAATATTAGTTTATTGTTTTTTAACTAATAGGTTTGATACTCAGCATTGTTTGATTTTAAAAAAGAGATTGTTTGTTTATAAGAATCAAGATTTTTTTATTTGTTTTAAGATTAATCCAAAACAGTTGATAGTTCTATATAATTTTATTTTATGTGGTTGAATATCAGGAGACACCAGGGTAGTGTAAGAGTGTGCATTTGAAAAATTTGAATATTTTTTAAGTTTAAATAGTTAAATAATAGGTTAATTCACAATTTTTAAAACTAAAAAAAATTAATTTTGCTAAATGCAAATTTTAAAAACTGTTATACATGTAAGATGAAGACAACAGATGCAGGTGTGGCATTTTCTCAAATAGCAAACAACCCAAGTAATACTGTTGTGTAAAAAGCATTATACAATACTCATTATAATCAACATAAAAATCTTTTCATACCAAAACAAAAAGTGTTTAGTTTAAATATTACTAATACATAATATTTAAAATAAAACATACTTTAAAATTTTAATTATTATAATGAGAATAAATAAATAACACCTAGGTAATTAAAATTATCAACTTACCCATTTACATTCTTCAGTAAGATTCATAGCAAATAACATATGAATGAAAGTTGCCTTCATAATATGTTGAATACCAGATTTAATAGATAAATAAAACTCATCAGTACCTTTATCTAATTCTTCAAGCCATTTTCCAATTTCCAATATTTTTATTTGGGCTGATTCGGGCTCACCATGATGAAATAATTCATGAAAAATAATTAAATTACCTATAAACCTAAGAATAAAAATCATTAATACAAACATTAACATTGTTTAACTATAGAACCAAATATATGATAGATCATAGTTTTGAATAGTAGACTACAATTAAATAGAGACAGATTAAAAATCATCTATAATATGGCCCACATGAGAAAATAAACCGTTTCACACATGTGACCGATGACGAAGTTGAAAATATGTCAAATGCATGAATTTTGGTACATTTTAGTTAAGGACACAGTTTATTGCTCTCATGGGCTGAAGTTAAATAAATGTTCTTCAATTATATTACTATATATTATATACTATTAATTTATTTAGATAAACAAAAACAATTAAATGATAATCACATCTATTTAAGAATAAAATAGATAGAGTAATTCAAAATTAAGAGTTTCTACTTCCTAGAGAATTTGTTATAAATTATTTAAAATTGATTTTTTTTTTTTTTTAACTAGGTATGAGTAAATAAAAACCATCTTTTGAGTCTTTATTTAAGTAATCTTAGACAATTTCCAGGATTTTTTTGGATGATAGGTAAGTAAGTAGTTTTGTATATTAAAAAAATTAGTAATGGGTGACTACAAAAAATATATATTTCAATGAAGATGTTAAAATATTTGATATTTAGAAGTATCTGGTAGGTACTCTAGTTATAACATATTGAAGTACATCGCCATAAATTAAAAATTATTAGTTAATTAAAAGTGAATTTGACTCATCTTAAATTATAATGTACACTTAGTATTTTATTAAAATTATTTATTAAAACTTACTTACCTTTCTAATGTAAATTCAGATGAAGATATATTTAAGTTGTATTCTCCATATTTATTCTGTATGTGTAAAATTAAATTTTTATTTTTTGACTTTACATTCCATGTAAATAAACATTGAAGATGATTCATTTTATTCACAATTTTTTTC
Organism: Aphis gossypii; assembly: GCF_020184175.1. Taxonomy (NCBI): domain Eukaryota; kingdom Metazoa; phylum Arthropoda; class Insecta; order Hemiptera; family Aphididae; genus Aphis; species Aphis gossypii. The sequence goes on from NC_065533.1 coordinate 53,692,564, forward strand.
ATATCGCGATCTTTAATTGTAGCAACACCTATTTGGTTTTTTCCAATAGAGCGTACTTCATTTTTAGTGTCGTCCGAATATTCAACTAAAGTATTGTCATTTAAATGTCCCGGATGATTATCAACGATAGACAATAACTCAATAGCATCAGTAATATCGTAAACATCGGAACAATTATCTGAATTATCTTTGATCTCATTCAATTCATTTAGCAAGTGTTTGATATCATTTGAAGTAATTTTAACGGTTTCAGATTCCTCCACAATCGATTTATCCTTAGCGTTAATTTTGGATTTATTAAGAAGTGTTTTGTACATTGAAGCAAACATTTTAATTGCTGAATGATAAAAACTCTTTAAAAACAAAGAAACTAGTTAGTAGAATTATAGTAATAATTAATAAATATAGGTATTATCAACAATATTAAACGTCAACAAAATGTATTTAAAATTATTAATTACGATCGGCATTGCAAACGATAACTGATAATAAGTCTAGTAAACTGTGAAGTGTGAACGTAATAACGTATTGTAAAAATACTTGAGTGGTCGTGAGTCTCGAGTTATTGAAATCGGAATCGAACGTCCGACGAGTCCACTCCACGGTCCCCCCACTCAACAACCAACAGTGTAAGTACCACCAAACTATTCTCTGGTTACCACTGGTACCACTAGTCAGTAGTCAGTAGCATTGATTTCAGAATATTCTAAAATCCATGTCAGTAGTAAGGCACAGAAAGTGAATAATATGAAATTATTGTTTGTGTCCCGATCGTGACCGCTAGCCCTGCTAGCCCGGCAAATGTAGCGTTGGTTATGCTGTGCGAGGACACTTCCTCCTCTCCCCCTTGGCCGAGCTCTGACGGCGGCCTGTTCGCCGTTGAGCGTCTTGTCGCGTTCGTGAGCGTCGATTTTTACTGCTCGTAAGCGTTAGAGCTGCTAACATGTTACTTTTTTTTGTATTTGTTTTAAATTTTATTTGGTAAATACCTTTTTTTATCATATTTCCGCGGCATTGGCTCTACTGCTCTCGCGATCCGAAACAATTCTCCACACACTGCTCGTGCGAACGGATTTAGGTAGCTCGCCTTCCAACACGTTCAACTCGATCAAGACCTCGTGGTCTCATCAACTCTACACCAGCAGTTCTTCCCTTTTTTAATAATATTTGTAAACGGCAATTTGCCATTTATATTATATATTATTCTATTAGGTACTTTAATATTGTTATTGCAATAATACTATTGTTATTTGCTATTTTTTATTATTTCACCGGTGGCCGATCACCTCCAGTGAAACATTGTTTATATTAGTATATTTAATATTGTGGTAAAATATATTGTAATCCATCAATAGCACATTATATCAAACATAATTGTGTTCATTCCTATTAGCCGTTCGTTGAATTTCCATTTAGGTGCAAGTCGCAGGCGCCCACTTCAATGCAGGAGCGGTTGCGGCGCAAACAATATTATTGTTATGTATACCTAATGTTATTATTTGAACAGTTTCGCGGTGATACCACTTCTAAAATCATACGACTAAGATAATATTAATTATTAATTTGTACAACCGAATAAAATAGTAAAATATGGTAAAAATTTAAAATACAATATTAATTATTAAACACCTAATATGGTATATTTCGAATGGGATTTAATTACAAGTTACAACTAAGAGTATTCTAATTAATATACTTTAAGATTTTAGCTTGTACATATTTTATGAATTAATTATAAGTAGGTAATATGCGATGTAGGTACCCAATCATATAGTATTTAATAATAACATTAAAAACTAACTAATAACTAACAACCAATTTATATATTTTAATACAATATATAATATATTAATATTAAATACACCTTATTCATATACATTTTAAATTTGAACCAACTATTAGTATAGTACTAATATATAACCATTAACCATTTACTTAAAATGTATTAACCCAGTGGTTTTCAACCCGTGTGTTGCGAGCGCCCTAAAGGCTAGAAGTGTGTCGCGAAAAATCTACATTTTTTATACTTTACAAGTAGGTACCTACATGTATTTACCAATATTATTATCGTTTTTTTGTGAAATTATATAGTTTAGTGTGTCACGAACATTTTGTAAGGAGATTATAGATATATGGTATTTAATAGTATGTGCGATGGGTAAGGTCGCACTCCATACAGAAATGAACAATGCATAGTACATTTATATTTAAAAAATAAATAGGAACATATTTTAGTATATAGTATATTATACATTAACAAATCAACAGTTAAATATATTTTTAATTATCATTAAAATTATTTTTAGTTTTTTATAATATCGTTCCGTATTCGTGATTTTATTATACGGGTATTTATGGATAGGTATATACGCCTATGCAACGTCGCAGCTTGTGCGACATTGTGAATCGCGCATATAAAAATACCGGTTTAAAAACGACGTATTTATTTTTGTATTTATTTTATCATAATATTAGCATAACAATAATATTTTATACAGGTACCTATAAAATACTGTCTAATAACTTTAATATCTAATACCTATCTATAAGCGTAATCATATGAAAATTCGATTTAGATTGTGCTACGATTCCTATCGTACTATTCGGACGGCGTGGTGGATTTGAAATTTATTTGTGTAGATATTTTTTTATAATTTATGTTTCCTCTTAATCCGAAATAAATATATTATGTTATTATTTTATCATTTTAATTTTTTGTATGATGTATTATAGTTCTTTAGTTTTTTCATCGCATTCATGTATTAACTACTACGTACCGCCACTGGTATTTAATAATATTATGTATTATTCAGTTTTTATCAATTATTCAAACATTTTTAAATAATTGACTCATGACATTTTTGCGATAATCAATTCAATTAGGAATGTTCATAGAGACGTAGATCATTTAAATCGACCCTAAATATGATCTGTTTATGAGAATTTCTATGAAACAATAAGTTTATGGGTTAATCAAACAAGCCGAATGCTATCATCTTAATACCTATTTTCCATACATCGTGATACGGACTTTTTTTATTTTTCTGGGAAAAATCATTTTAATTATTATTACGGTGTTCGTCAATTGCGCCGATTTTTTTTATATTATAAGTACCTACCTACTAAACGTATTAAAAAAATCATTGACGACGTACCCACATGACCGCATGTGTTGTCACCGTCTTACACACATACGAATGTACGGTATAGCAAATTTTTGTTCGTCAGTTTTTTAAAGGTAAGATTATTGTCTAGGGTCCCCGTAGCTTTTTATTGATATTATTATTTTTAAGTAAGTTATGACCGTTTTGAAAATAAACATATAAAATGATTGTGAAAAAAAATTGTGTAGTTGAAATTCGGTTTTAATAAAGTAATAAATTACACAATAACTGTAACAGTTCAAAATATATACAAAAATAATTCTATATTACGGTGTTCAATGTATAATATTATACATATTTATATAGCAACTGACAAGACGTCCCTTGATGAGTGATCGCTTTCGTGCGATAATATAAAACACACAAAACACTAATATAATAATACAGGGACTTTTCACTGTGTCGTTTGGTGATAAAGTTGGCAGTGATAACTTTTATCGCAGTTAAAGGCCGTTTACTGTTAGGACAACAACCCGGAGAGTCCAGATAGCTGGGCAAAGGTCGTCAAAGATCCGTATGCTATATACTATATAGCCATATAGGTGTATAATATAATATATATATAGGTACCGGATTTATATGTATTGGGATAAGCTTTTTGAAGTCTAATGAAAATTGTTCCCGATTAAAGTCATTCTTATTAAAATAACATTACATAATTGTATTTGCGCATTTCAACTTTTTTACCTATTGGCTTATATTTAATGCAAATTTGTAGTTTTATAGTGCATAGTAGGTATTATTATTTTTAGCACATATGTTCGTTTTTGTTGTATTTTCATGTTCACAGCCATGTGTCGATAAAATAGTGAATGGTCGTTTTTTCCAAAGTTAATTATATTATACATACTCATATGCAACATATTATGATAACATATAGTTTATATAACAGAGATCGAGTGTTTGCCGGTCAAAACCTTTTTATACCTTTTTTAATACCTACTCAATTAAAACTTGTTTTTTTACATAACTTAAAACAAAAATTCTCGATTCAATTTTAAGTGCATACTTTGTAGCATATAGCATAGTACCTACAACATTTTCAGAAGTAAATTTTAAAAATTTTTTGTGTGTATAAATCAGGGCAGGATTTATAGTAAATAATATACATAGGTATATATATATATAGATATGCGGCGGCATCTAAACAATGATTAATTACGTATAACAAGTGAAAATGTCGAAGACGACGACTACACTGCCGGACACTAAGAATATACGGCCTATTGGGCAGATTAAAACTCGGACTTTAAGGAGGTGCAAACACTGGACCGCCAGAACGTAACGCGTCATAATAAATATCGTGATCCAATTAATAGTGGTATACAGTGATATACACACTTGGCCAAGGATATTCACTTTGCCATCGGAAACCACTCCTAAAGTTTGAAATTAAAGCATTATTTCGACAAATTATTATGCTATACACACACACAAAACATCGTTGTAAAATCAATACATTCATCACTCTGTATCATTATCATTAAAAAAAAAAATAAATAAATAAAATAATAATTTCCAAAATCATTGAATTGAGTTTGTCATTTAATAAGAACTAAAACATTTAATAGGTTAATACGTACCTATATTATATTAATACAATAATACCACTGTTATTATTTATATTGTTGTTTTTTTTTAAATAAAATAACGAAGGAAAAAATCATAGTGAAGTATTAATTATTGAAGCAATTAAATAAGAATACTTAGGAGGTACCTGCTCGAAACCCCAAACAACCTACTTTATATCATCTTCAATTTGTTTTACTTTAGATACGACTGTATTCGTTAAAACAATACGAAAGAACTCATAATATTATATATTAATCAATAGTTTTATGGAGTACCAAATTAAAAATCGAAATTTTGGCGTCTTTATCACGAGTGTCTGAGTGTGTGTATTTTCTACCATAAAATACGGAGGGACGAGAATGGAACAATCAAGTCACGGCCATGTAGCCGTATACGTATTATGGCCGTGGATCGAGTCGTATATAGTTATCTCTCTCGCTGTTTTTCTACCTACTTGTTGATACTACAAATGCGATGGATGGACGTGAACGCCCTCTCCGTTGAACTATATGATACGACTATACGAGTGAGAGGCTGCTCCATAATATTATCATTAATCATTATTGTCTTTATTGGTTAGTGGATGAAAATGCGTCGCGTCTGGTACACGGACCTTCAGCATCAATCGGCGTAAAACACTTCATTAGACATACGTACATCAACGGCATCGCACTCGCCATCTTAAAGACTGACTGTTCCCGTTTGTACGTTCCAACTGCAGCCGCTACCGCCATTTGCTACATTGCAAATCGAAACACGCACCGTATCGAAAACACGAGACCATTAAAAGGGAAAATTAGAAAGTGATTCATCTGATCACCGACACGGTAATTATAATACACCTATTCAACCATTTTTCGTAGGTACAAACGATTGTTTTCGTTTTGCGTCGGAATCTTCGATATACTTATAAGTTATAGTTATAGATAATAGTATGTAACTATGTACTGTGCGGTTATCGTCCGTAAGTATTCCATAAATAATGGCACTATGAAACGGTAAAGCGTATTTTCATTTGGCGCACGACAAAGGGCCTCGTCTGTAGCTGAGAATCCGGCTTGAAATGTTACTATCAACTAATATCATAGGAATTGTTAATAAAACCACTATGATCTGGTAGTGGCCATCACGAATTAATTGTGTTTAATAATATTGACTCGGCTGCAGATAAATATTTTTCTTCTGCAAGATTTTTTATGTATTCTTCGAATTAACTTAGTATTTAATAATGGAAAAAAATATTATAATTTATAAGTATTAAGGATTTGGGCTGTAGTCAATTTGAACCAAAAATGTATATAACATTATAACCTACTTAATTTACTCACACAAAAAAAATATGGAATTTGCATTATGACAAGTAAATGGTAATACACAAAATAAATTTTAATTTTAATATTGAGGTATATAAAAAGTATAAGAAGACACAGATCGTCTGGTTAATTGGTTATAAATGTTTGTAATAATAATTTAAATTAGAAAAAAAGTGTTTTTACTCCAAAATATAAATCGGTCACCTCATTCCACATATCAGACGCTAACCACAGTTTCAATAAGCAAGTCGCTATAAGGATCGTAGAGGTAATATTACTAAATCATAATAAGTAACTGATTTAAAGACACATAAATACATAATCATTCCCGATATTATCATAGTGTCTTTTAATTCATTACACAGCCATATGTGATATAGGTAATATGAAGTATGAATAATAAAAATTAAAAGTAAATTAGGAACTAAAAAAATAAAACAATATTACAAATACTTATAACAAATAATACCATTGTTGAAACATATTCATCAATTGAAGTTTGACCACTAGGTATTATATTTATTAACTAAATTTTTTAACTTTTCACTTTTTTTTTGTTTTGTTTGTTTTAGAATTTTGGTTTATTTATATTATTTAGTTTGATATATGTTTCTATTTGAATTGAAATCATAAAGACTTTATTACTTTAATAAGTCATAAGTTAAGAAGTCGGGCGCAGTTTACATAAACAGATCCTTTATGATGATACATAGATTATTTATATTTAAGATAATTAAATAAAAATATTGTTCGTACAGCTGCACAAACAATAATTAACGAAAGATAATTAGTATTAATTAAATTAATTTTAGATTTTAGAAAATTAAATAAAAAATTATCTGTTCAACAGTACAAACATTAATCTACAAACAATAATTATTAGTAATTAAGTATTTTTAAATCTAAGAAAATTTATTATCTTTGCAATCATAAAAACATAAATTATTATTATAATAGTACATATTATAACGATATCAATATACGAATGATAAATTCCGCGGTCTGTAAATTATTCATACACAAAGGCGGCATATTAACATCTATATACGACAGTCAACACGACGCTCAATTACTCACCTAACACATTCTCAATAAATATTCTATTTTTCTGTTGATTTTTATAAATGTAATAAATGTAATTTTCTGTAACTCTATCTTTCGATTTGTTTATTATAATATTTCAATATATCTCTTTCTCTTCTGATGATTTAATATCTACTACACCAAGTCGGACAAGATACAGCAGCTGATGACCATAAGTTGTTCGAAAGATAAGAAGGTAAGAAATAAATATAATAAATATCTTCATACATTAGGTAGTACCTCTAAGAAGGGAAAGCCGAAAGACTCTCGTACTCATCCCCAATTTTATATATCATAGTTTCTTATTGTGTTTGATATCATGATTGGGACATTTATGTTATAATTAAATTAAAATTTCATAATATGAATATATGATGTTTATATTTTATATAAATTTATAAAACTTTAAATTTTGTATTTATGCATGCATCTATGTATTTTACAGAAGTACTTTGGACCTATCGGTTTTTTTTTTTATTTTCTATTGAATGGCATTGTTATTGAAGCAATAATTGGTACAATTTATTATTCAAAAAAGAAAAAAAAATACTACAAATAATAAAGATATTATTAATTGTATGCTGTATAAAATAATTTATAGACCAATTTGGTATAATTAGCTATTTGCCTATTTATCTACTGTATGATATTTGTTAATAATTGTAAAAAGATGAAACCCGTACCAATTATTATTGGTTATAACCAGGACTGATTTTATAGCATTTGCTAATTGTTATTGGATACTGATAAAAATAGCAGAGCAAGCTATAAATTTGTTTTGTGCACTAGAGGCTCCAAATATGAAATTTTATTTTGCTATTTTTTACATATTTAAAATAGTTTTAGCTTTTAGTGCTATTTTTTAAGTTTTGGTGTCATTTTCGGGTAATTTGTTATAATAATATAATTTTTATATCGTGTTTTCATAAAACTAATTTATATTATATGGTATGAAAGTATGAAACATGACAATATGACAATTTTGAATAGTTGCCATACTCAAAAAGCGTATATATTTTATAGTTAAATGAATTAACAAATTCAAGTAACATTACCTAATATTAAAAAAAAAATTTCTAATATACATTTTTTATCATTTTTTTTATTTTTTATTATTTATTATTTTTTCGGCCCAATAAAAATACTTGAAAATTTAATACAAAGTTTCTCATAAGTTACTCTTATAGTGATTTAAAAATTATAAGAATACATAGGCACAATTTTTTTTTATTAGCATTTGAAGTTAAAATATTAACAAAAATTCGTCAAAATCATGAATATTTGCAAATTATTTTGTAGGTATAATTCATAAAAAAATTTGCATAAGTAGCTAAGAGTTGAAAATTTAATACAAGATTTTTCATAAGTTTAGCTTACAATAATTATAAAAGAACTTAAATGTTGGTGTATTCAGGCCATTAAAACAAAAACCACCTTTTTCACCAACCACTGGAAATTATATCCTAGACTGACAAATCATCTTCGTTCAGAATCGTCTTTCGTATACTGTCATTGGATTCAAATTTAACACTTCTAAAATATATAATAGTGATCTACACGGACACGGCACCTAATGTACCTACAGCAGAGCGGTACCCACTTACCTACCCGCTTTTTTTCTTATTTTTTATTTTTTATTATTTACGATTTTTAAAAAAATGTTTAATGTATTAGGTAATTTATAAATATTATAGTTTTTAATTTGTGAACAAATTAAATTTTTGCTATTTATTGTGTATAAGTAATGTAATATACCTACATAATATTATAGTATTATACATTTTTGTTCTTTTTATAATCAACCAATACAATCATGTGATTTGACCTATGTAATATAAAATTAAGTTAAGATACCAAACACTTGTTTTATTATCAAATTGGCTGCGTACTGACGCCAATTTAATGGGTTTTTTTAACGCGCTTTGTTGTTCAATATAATATTATATTTAAAATCAGCAGCTATGTTTTTGATTTTCCTTAGTGCACATATTTAAATTTGAGCTTATAGTAACTATCGATTCGCATAAGGTATGGTTGCAGAATGTAATATAGTACTATAAAGGTGGTGCACATTTTTATTTTGCGTAGTGCACACAAAAACAGCCACTTTAAATTAAAGTTAATGGTTTATAATTTGCTTTGCGTTGCTGAATGTTATTTTATTATAATTTTACACAGCACTACTACACTATATATTTTTCATAAAAATGTTATTATGAATTATGATAATATATAACAAATTAATACATTTAAATAGATTACCAAAAACCTATACTTCAAGTGTTCTTATCAATGACACCAGAGCTCAGGACAGGTACTTCGATTGGAATAATCGATGAGTTTATTATCATTTTCTTCCGTTCTAATCGCTTAACTTGTAACGTTTTGTTGTTCGTAATATTATGGGCATAACCATAACGCATTAACGCATGACTTTGTGTTTTGCTGATGCCTGATACTCAAGCCCGGCACGCTCTGTTCAAATATATTTCATTATTTTAATTCGCCTTTAACGTAGTTCTCCTGGCACTGTTTATTGGTTTACATTAGGTATTTTTACAATAAAAATCGTTCACGGATCGGTCGTAATTAGATAGCTACAACATTAGTCAGGTACGGAGGAGACGTGCTCATATCAAGCTACATTTTTGTAAACCGATAGTAAGAATATCAGCAATGTAAAATTCCATAAACGTTTACTACATTCATCACTCATCAGCGATGTTTGTGTGAGTTATCGAGTCCGGTTAGTGTTAATGAATTTGTGATATTCGACGTTTCAGAAGTTACAGTCACCTTTCGTTCGGCGCCCCTAATACTCGTGCTTGTTTTCATCACTATTATTATTTGTTCGTCAACAACGTATTTTGTGAATCCAAATACAAAACTGCTAGCACCGAATACATGGTAAGAAGTTCTTCTTTTATTTGTCTTTAAAATCTTAAAAGATTTCAATTATGTTCTCCGATCGTTTAGTCTGCTTTTCGAGCGACAATGGTCACAGTCAATTTTTAATAATTTTTGGTCATCGTATTTTTTTATGTATGTTTCATTTTTCGCAGTGTTAGTCACTTACATTAACTTTTTTTATGATAGATTAGTTACATATTTATACTACCAATTATCTATTCTTAATCATGTTTTTGTTTAATCTAAACTTATATAATATTGTCACTTCATAAACTAATAAATAATATGAAGTTAAAATAATATAAGCATCATAAACATATTAAGCTACGGATATCTTATAATAAGTAATAATAATCTATCAATTTATGTAGTTATGTGCTTATTTAAATATTTAATTGGTAGTCCATATTTTATAGAATTCCTATAACTTAAGTTAAAATATTTATATTTTTGTGTATTTTTCTTATAGTACTATATCCCCATTTAGGTAGATATTGAGTATGAAAAGGATGTTTTTATTTATTAAATGCAAATTAATTGATATGTGTGTTTTTCTTTGCAGATGGATATTGATATGGATTTTGAAAGTCGTTTGAAAACCTTTAATGAAAATTGGAGTCTAACTTTTATAACACCTTTTGAAATGGCCCAAGCTGGTTTTGTTTACTCAGGCGATAAACATGTAGTGAGATGTATTACTTGCAATATAAGACTTTCTACATGGCGTCGTGATGATAATCCATTATGTATACATTTTAGAATGGCTACTAATGGATGTGGATTTCTTCGAGAGTCTGTAAGTAAACATCAAATAAATTTAATATTTTTGTAATTAATTCTTATTTTTCTTTATAGATGATGACAAGTAGAGGTCGTATGAATACATTTAAAAACTGGCCTGTTAGCTTTTTAAAACCTCGTGATATGGCCCAAGCTGGTTTTGTTTACACAGGTCTTAGAGATAAGGTAAAGTGTTTTACGTGCTTGGAAGAATTTGATAGATGGGACAAAAATGATACTCCAATGGGTGAACATATGAATCACAGTTCACAATGTCCATTTGTGATTTCATACAAAAGTAAGTATCACATATATTTAATATTTTTATAATTTTGTATTGAATTAACGTAATAGATTTTTAAGTAAATAATATGTGTTTTTAATAATATAACTACAACCGAAAAATCATTATATAGCGACAACTCATGTATTAACTAAATGATTATTTGAAATTAACTCCAACAAATTTCAATATCATTATAAATCGTTTATTAGCATCAGAACCAACTTTAAATTTTAATTATTAATTGATTTTTTTTTGAAAAATATTTCAACACAAATACATATATGTGAAATATAACTTTATAAACTTTATATACATATAAAGTAAAATTTGAAGGATATTCTATTTTTATTACAGTTTAAATACACTTGGGTCTGATAAAAAAATTATAATTTCTCACTTTTGCAGATTGCTTGAAATAATTGTAAAATTTAATCATATTTTAGGACATTTTAAGAATCCTCTTCTCTATGGCTTAACCAGTTTACAAGTAAAAACGATTGAAGATAAGTTACATGATGAGGGTATTGTGCTATTCATAAATCCTTTATTTTATGAAACAATGGTTTCCTTAAATGCCCGCCTCAATTCATTTAATAGATGTGTGATATTATTGGAACTAGATATTAATGCAGTATGCAAAGCTGGATTTTTTTATTCGGGTAAAATGATAATAATATTGATAATATTTCATCGTTCATTTTAATATTTTATTATGTTTTTAGGCAATGGTTATACTGATAGTTTGACTTGTTTCTATTGTGGTGTTACTACCTTTCAATGTTATGAAGACTTTGAACCATGGGAAGTACATGCCGAAATATCGAAAACTTGTAATTATTTGTTTTTAATGAAAGGCAAAAGCTTTTGCGACAGGGTGAATGCCGTGAAAAGCGATGAAATAAAATCCAATCAACTGGTAATTTAATAATTCTACTACATTTGAAACCATACTTGAAATTTGACTTGTATTTTATTTCTAGGAATTATTCAAGTTGATTGTTGCGAAGAAAAATAAACTCACTCTCAAATCTATAATGAGTATACAATCAACAAAAAAGTATGTTTCGTTGAATAAATACAACCATTTAATAAGAAATTTATCTTTTAATTTATATTAATTATTTTTTCGTTATTTGTTTAATAATTCTAACAAATAGGATTTATAATTTATTTTATGATATTAAAAAGTATAATTATATTTTACTCCGTTAATAATATAAAGTTATATTACACTGTGTTTTGCGGGTTGACGGGATAAAGTGCGAGGCGTTTTAAATCTGTAGATTAGTTGGAACTGCATGGATTGTTGAATATAAATAGTATAAAGGTTTAAAATTGCTATTGGTAGTATTGTCTTATCTAACTGTGTAAATTGAATTTAGGTTTAGAACAGGGGTGTCCAACCCGCGGTAGATTTTGAAATGGCCCTCACTTTTATATAAAAACCATGAATTAATTGTATATAGTATATAAATATATATATTTTTCTGAGTACTTATAATTAAATTATTAAATATTAATGTTTGTAAAAATATTTCTGCTTATTATTCGCTGTTGTAAAATTAAAAAAAAAAATGTATTGTTGTATTATAGATTACAATTTAATCATTAAATTTGAATGTACTATTATTAAAAAAAATATGTGGCCCACAACAACTTTTACCTATATGATGTAGCCCAGTCTTCACAAAAAGTTGGACACCCATGGTTTAGAACATTAAATGTTGGGTGATTGTTTTATATACTTAAATTTAAATCAAAAAGTAAGTTGCATTTTTCGTTGTGAAGTTGTGTGCTTCCATTCAAGCAAACTTTTATGATGTACTTTTCACATAATTCTCTATGAATTTGTACTGGTTTACAATTTTTTAACCATAAAAATCGGATCACTGCGTGAATTTAACAACATAACTGCAGTAGTAGTCATGATGGTCAACTATTAAGTGATTATCTTTTCAACTGTGTTAAATGTCACTATTAGTAGTGCTATTAGCACTACTTAAACAGTATTGTCACAAAAATTTATTAAAAAATACCTACTTACCTATACAGATACAAGGCCCAATGCAACTTACTTTTTGATCGCACCTAGTATGTATTATTAATTATACCAGATGCCATGACTTATTCATCACAATGTTTAACACAAATATATTTTTATTATTATTTTTTTTTTTTTTATAGGCATTTTAAGGAGATAAAAATTACCAAAATATTATCTGATAAAATTGAGGAGCATCTTTTTCAAAAACTAGCACCTAATTTATTGCCAGATAACATGTTATGCAAAATTTGCTATAGGGAAGAAATCGAAATTGCTATTGTCCCTTGCGGTCATGCTATTGCCTGCATTGAATGTGCTTTATCGTGTGATTATTGCTCTATGTGTAGAATGGCATGCACAAGATTAATGAGAATACATTTATGTATGAATAAAGAAAATGATGAAAATCTCAAACTAAAACCGTGCACTTCAAAAATGTCTTCAGACGATGAACTGAACCCAAAGCTTTGCAAAGTTTGTCGTAAAGAAGAAATGTCAACAGTATTATTACCTTGTAGACATGTCTATACCTGTGTCAAATGTGCAGAAGAAACGAGTGAGTGCCTTTTTTGTAGAGAAGATGTCTATTCTTTTATTAAAATATACTTATAAGCTTTACATAATACATATGTTTTTTATTTTTGAGACTTATGTCTACTAATAAAATGACACATTCTTAATAATAAACAAAGTACAAAATAATAACAATACAACTTAAAGAGTTTCATAATTGTAAAATAAATATTTATTATCAGTATTTTTATTATTAATAGTCCTCATTATTGTATGTCTGACTAGAAATACCTTATTGTTTTTAGGTAAGTGTTAACATTTAATGCATTAATGAATCATTTTATATAACTTATTGTTTTAGTTTTTTAAGTATTAATTTAACTTGTGTATTATATTTTTTTTTTTTGTGGTGGTCGAAGTCGGTTAAATGAATGGTCCAAGTATACTTTCTAAAATATACCTAATAGAGATATTTTTGAAATATAAATATATTTCTTTGGTGTGATAGAACACTATTTCTTAATTTTAAAAATTTTTACAATGACTTGAACCACACTTTAATTATATGTAGATATGTGTTTATGTTTTTTTACATTTATTTGAATTCATTATTTTACATACATTTTTTATTAATATTTTTAATTAACTTATGTATTATTTAAGTGTGTAATATTTATTATAAAACTTATATTTGATAGATATATTATTACTACCTATATTATATTTTATATTTGTAAAAAACATTTAATTTAAGTTAAATTAGGATCTATTGACTATTCATATATTAGACACAATATTAAATAAGAATTAGTGTCAAATACTGAGCTCTTTTGAAACTAATCAAATCACATAAATAAATGATTTGAAAATTAAGACTAAATATTGTAATCATATCTGTATTAGATAATTTAATAAATTAATGAACTATAAAATGTATTTACAGATAATTATGTTTCATTGCATTAATATCTCATTTACACCCTTAAAGTGAACCGTTTTTAAGCTCTAAATAATTGAAATCTATAGTTGTTCACTAACCTTAATATAGATAATTTATGGTTAAAAGTAAAAAAATTACCAACTGTTAAAATTTTTTAAAACCATAATAATTTTAAAGTAAAAATCCTAATGAAATCATTTGATTTATCTGAAAGTACAAGCTTGTATTCAATGAAACTTATAAACTAACAATTATAAAAACTATTGCAGATTCCAATGCAGTGTATAAAATAAATTTTTCCGGTCATAGACGATTGAAAAACTATACAAGCAATCGAATGAGAAATGATTGTCTTGTGAATTTAGATTTAATAAGCCAAAAAAAAAAAATCTGATTTAGCTGTTTTTGTGCAGTTGTTAGGTATTTACATAAATATTGTATTTTAACCGTTTTATATTAATATACATGAAGTGAATTTTTAACATTGCTTAAGTATTATTTTTGATTATTATTAAGATATAAAAAATTTTTCAACCAACCAAAGGTAAATTTTAAATTATTAAAGTTCTTGCTATTCTGTCTAAGGAGTTTGGAGAGTACCTATAGAGATAGATCTCTTCAATAAATTTTATAAGTTTCTCATTGGAGTCAAATTATGAAAAAAAAATACATGGACCAAAAGTTGTTGGACCTTCTATCAGACATTTAACTATGGATTTGACTCATACAATATCATTTACCCATAGGCCATGGGTTCGCGGTACAGCCGTACCGGCTGGTCGACCGTTCCAGACGCGGTTGTCGCGCGTCGTCCGTCGTCGACTGGCGATTGATAAGAGAAGTGATAGCGCGGTTTTCACGTAACGGCTGCTTGAATACGACGGCCGCGGTATATTAACATTTCTCACGCACGGCGTACAGTATTATGATTTATGAAAAACGGTAACGAAATTCGAAGACTCACAAAAACACCAAAATTGAGAATTTTAATACATTGATAAAACATTTTGTTGTTAATATTAAATTTCTATATATGACGTAATGCGTATTATCGGCGCAGTGTAGTGTTGTCTGCTATTCAGTTGTATAATAGGAATGTCGCATACTATATATAATATATCTTACAGGAATGTAATAGTTTATATTTTTAACTAATTTTGGGCATTTAATTTAAACGGACTACGAAGAACAATTAATCACGTCCGACAATGATTTTGTTCAACACAGTATTTTATTCAACGATTCACACTAGTTCAGTTATTATTTTTTAAGATAAAAAAATAATATAACATAGTTTCGTCATTTTTATGTATTTTCCAATGAATCACAGATTTCACGCCGAGGAGCCACAGGTTTCCGACCCCTGTAACATTCTATACCCGCTACGCAGTACGCAGACGCAGTTATTTTTTCTCCTGCACGAATATGGACAGCAGCTGCCAACGCTGGTCGGTAAACACAATGGTTCACACACACACGCACACACACAGTCACAGTATATATATACATATACATGTTTTATATACGCATAGGTCGTGGGTACAAAAAGAGGGTGTGCAGACAAAAAAATATATATGTATTTGGATTCCACGTCTGATTTTCAATAAAGGTCGATCGATCGGATGAATATAATCGAAAAAGAAAAAACCCGCATATATATTATATATTATGATAAATTAAAATATACTCATCGAATGTAGGTACTTAATAATTAATAATTGGATTATAAACCGGCATGCGGACCAAGACTATATTATAAGTTTAGTATCCGTCACGTTTCACACCCACAATATGATCTTTTTAAATTTTTTCTTCGTGTTATTTTTTTTTCATGTTACACGAGGATCACTGCAGTATACAGTGAAAACATGTTTTCACAATAATGCTTGGCCCCCGTGCGGTATCGTTTATTGTAAACTTAAATACTATACAGATAATAAACGAGAGACATTCCTTCCCCCCATACCCTTCCAATCTACGTCTTTATAATGTGTTAAAGGCGAGGCATATTATGTCTCACTCTACTAACCCTCACAATACAACCGACGTGAATAGAAAAAAAAAATAAGAACTAGCGCCGTCTTCTCGTGCCCACCGTAGTGGCCACTCTAGATTTCTCGTACCTCGCCTCTACATTGTAATAAGCCAACGTATTAAGCCCGCTGCTTTGGAGTTTGATAAGTCCTCACACTAAACATAAGTGGTGATTGGTTACATAATTTTTAAATTTATAAACGTAAATAAAGACACCCATAATAATATGGAAGTTCTAACGCAAACAAAATATGTACACCCATAAACGTTATAATTAGGGTTGAGTACTTTTAGTACTTAAAAATCTAAAAATATGCGTGCACTTATGCACTTAAAAATGAAGAAATATGCGCTTAAAATATGCTCTAAAAAAAATTATTTTATTTTATTATTTTGTCTAATTATTATATTTATATTAAGAAACTCTAAATCCCGACTCATAACTTTTTAAACGAAAAGCCGATGATTGTTTTTCTTTTGGCATATTTGAAAATGAAAAAAAAATATTACTGAAAAAGTTTGAAATAGACGAAATTATTATGCAATGAAAATATTTTATGCAGTGCGTGCATTGATAAAACAGGTGCTCACCAAAATATGACGAAGACGGTCAATAAAAATTCATTTCTTATACGCATTTCGGTTTTATCGTTTTATCGGTCAGATACTAAATTACCTAACGTCCTAACCGATAATGAAAATATTATTTTTAAATGGAAAATTTATCATTTTGTTCTTTTCTGTCTAAACTAATTTAAGAACTTATTTCGAAAATTGTCAAACATGTTCTTAATTTTTCTTATGTACCTAAATATACATGTATAATATGCAATAATGACAAAATATGCAAAATACAATTTTAAATTTGATCTCTTGGTGTTATGAAACACATTTGTTAATCACTAGAATTTTTCTACGATCTCTCTAAAAAAATTTGAAAAAACTAGTAGTCCTCAACCCTACCAATGTGTTTTGCTGTTTTACAGACATGATATTTTTGATTTACCTACATGTATCAATGTATATGAATAATGTGTAAACGATATTATAAATATTAACTGGGCATGTGTGCATATGTACATATATTTTTTTGTTTATCATTTACATGTGTGTAGTATTTGAATGGAGTTCTAACGTAGTGTGTGTTTACTGTTTATGGTATATTTGCATTCAATATTTTCAGTAAACGGATAATTAAATTAAATTCATTCAGAAGAAAGAAATAGTACTTTACACATTTTTATATACCTATTAAGAGACATACCATTTTTAGCCATTTTTAAGTAGAAAAAATGTATTTATATTTTTACATAGTTTAACAATATCTTATTATACTCATTTCAACAAATATTGGAAAAATAGTCTTAAGCATATTAGTAATAATAAAAAAAGTGGGAATAAAAAAATTCTTATTTTGTTATATTTATGTAATATGTATAGAATATATCTATTTACCTTTCGTTCAATCATTTATTAAATATGACACTATATTGTTTTGTCTATACAAATTATTCAAATAATTAGGTTTTTTGAAATTTATAAATTATATTTAGTTCATAAACATACCGAAATGTTTATCTAACGTAACTTTTTATATAGGTACCTACATGTACAATATACATATTCATACACACTTACAATGATGTGAAATTATAGTACTATAATACTTCTATTGACAGTAATTAATACTACTTATCAATAAGTTTTTTTTATTACTTATTGATGTTTATACTTTTATAATATTAAATTTTAAATTTTAAAACCTCATATAAGTTTTTACTATTATGCATATATATATTTTTTTGTTGTTTTAATATATTTTTCATTTTAATAGGTACCTACCTATAAAAGTATTAACTATTAGATAATTCATTCAGTTGTTAAATCGATTAAATTGGTACAAAAGCAAATTATTGAGATTACACATTTATAAGTATTAAATTTAAATTATATGATTTCTAAATAACTCATTTTTTTTTTTGTATTTTGTTAGTTGTATACATGAATACTGTAAAATTGAACTCATTAGTCATAAGCTCATAACATATGCAAGCATTCAGTTGACAGTTATAATAAATTATAGTAATAATCTTACATTCATCATTAACTTTGGTCAAAAATGTATAAGACTAAGTTACAAAATGGGTAATATTTATACGGTCTATCGTTATTACTTATTATTAATATTTTATGACCAATCTAATTTTTAGAATTTTTACAGTAGAAAAAATGCTTCAACTTCAATGTTTTTTCAACAAGGTTCAAACGGTATATTTTACGTAAATCCAGTTTTCGACAAAGAGATTTTAATTTTTTGCATCTGGTTACAATTATAAATTATGATTGAATGAATTATAGATAGTTTTCTACTTATAATTTCATATTATCATATTATTATGTATGTATGCACTATGGTATTAAAAATAATAATAATAATTAGTAGGTAAGAGAGACTTAATTTTTAAGGTTTTGTATTATAAACCAAGAAGATACACCGATGTATATTTATTAAAAAGTTCTTTGTGTTTTGAAGCATGGTTTAAAAATACTCATCGTAACAAATTAATATTGATGTGCTAAAAAACATTCATAACTTTTAAATATAAATAGGATGAGAAACATAAGAAAAACTAGATCTTTAAAAACTTGCTTCATATTATTTATCAATAAAGGAAGTTTCTTCAAGGAACTATAATTTAACATATTTGTAAAATAATTTCATTTTTTAATAATAAGTATTCATACGAGCAGTACATCGTTCAGTTTTTTTTTTTTTTTTGAAAATATGATATGATTATAATACATCCGTATGATTTTTTTCCGTACTTGATTTATAAAAACTTAAATGAATTAAATTATAAAAAATGTATTTTTATAACCATTTAATAATATACAATTTTATTATTTAAAAATGTTATATAAGATATAACTGATATCTATTTGTACCCACTCGATAAATTAAGATATAAGTGCAATTTCATATCGGAATTACGCGTTTATTTTTATTTATGTAACATATTTTCCCGTTTCGTACGGCATATTTCGAACTACTTTATCTCACGACACATAGTACTATAGGATAATAGGTATTTAGTATTGGTACGTATATAATACTTAAATAAAACTATAATCGGCGATGGTTGATTATATCAGATGTATCGTTACACTCTAATAACTTTATATATAAATAAACTATTATAAACTATAATACCTATGCTATGAAATAATACATGTAATTTGTAATGCATAAAATAAATGTATAACGTATCTATATTGTAATATATATATATATATATATATATATTGTATAATATGATATAAGAAATATAATTCTATTTCATAAATTTAAAGAATAAAATATTTAGCTATGCACAATAGTTACGTCGTTATTGCATATAGCATTTGAACGTGTTTTTCTCCGATAGACAGGGATATTAGATATCTAATGAGCAGGGCTAGATTTTATATACAATAAACATAAAATATATGCAAATATGTAAATAATATGCATTTTAGATTTTAAATGTACACACAAAAATATAGTTACCACAAACAAATTTATTATTTTATTGAAATAGGCACATCAGTGTTAAGCTGATTGTTATGTAATTGAGTTAAACAATTTAACTATTTATTTATTTTTCGCGTACATTAATTTTATTATTATTTATTATTTTAGTAAAAAAATCTATAATTCTCATCATTTAATAGTAGAAATATGTGTATATTATATGTCACGACCGCGTATTTTTTTTAAATTTTCTTATATAAATGATCGGCGAATGTATATTATGTTTGTACATAGTACATTATACTATAGGATTGTATTTATATAATAATAAAATTTATGTTTGACCAAAAAACCAAGTTATAAACTTTGATTAGTTTAATTATCGGTTTAAATACAATAAATACGATCATACTAAATATTAAAAAATATGCATTAAGCTCAATATATGCAAAAACATGCAAAATACAAAAAAGTACCATTTTCATCACAATAATATAAATCGCGGACATTACTCACTTAAATTCCATTTTGACGAAGCATAAAAAAACATGCTGTTGCATACAAATCCTAGCCCAGCTAATGAGTAATGACTAGTATATTACTGTATAATAAGTAGTTTCGTTGGGTAACTTTATTGTCAAAGCGAATCGACCTATATTGTCATATTGGCTATATTATGAAACTATTGAAACTTAATGTTAAAAACTCTATTAGTGTTCTTATGTAGGGTCTTTACAATAATTATTGTGTTTTTTAGCGAGCTACATAACGCGTTTTGTCGACAAACTCGCAAAAATCGCTATTAAATTTTTAACTGATAGCGGTTCAGAAATGAACTTAATTAAGATTTTGAGCTTATAACACTCTTATAATATTGGTAATGAGAAATATAAGAAAAACATTAAGGGCATTCATGTAAGTCCAGCGGAAACGGAATACTCAGTGTAGGATCGGTAGTAATTCCGATTCCTATTAATACAACGACCTTTCGTGTTTAAATTTGACGTTGCGTATGAGATAATTGTCCAATACCCGAAGCAGATATTATAAAGACATAACATTTTTAAAATTGAATTAAGCCGTGTAGATTGGTACAAAGAGGTATTAATAATAGGCACCACCAGCAAAAATAAAAATAATCCAATAATAATTCCGCCGATAAGTAATTGTATAGGATATTATAAATTAAATCCGACGAAAAAATAGATCATAAATCAATAACGTAAAAACGATAGGAAATTAATGAAGAAGTAATAATTGTGGCTTATTATAGTATCAGTCCGGTCACAGATGACTTAGTAATATAATAAAATATAATATCAGAATAACTATTTATAATCGAACGATATTAACAACGAGTGTACGGAGCATATTGTAATAGTAATAATAATAAATTACGGCCCTTTTGGCCCAACAAATAATAAAAATATATATAATTTAAGATTCCGGTTCGGCACGACCGATAATAATAATTAACAATAATAATATCAAAATAACTCGGTTTGTCGGAGCACTGCAGCTGGTCAGCTACTATCTAAAACCTAGAATAATACTGCACAATTTTCACACACACTAAATAGTAAATATAATTATTAATTACTATAGGGTTCGGATTTAAATGCTCTAAAAACCTGAGAAATATGCACTAAAAATATGCATTTATGCTCTTATTTTGTAGGAATACGCCCTATAAAATAAAAATTATGCAGAAAAAATCGATTGAAAAAAAAGTATTTTATTTATGGTTCACGAAAACTTATTATCACTAGGTAGTAGGTATAACATATTATACGCTACATTACTACTTATCCCGGTAGGTTTCAGATAAGATAACGACTTTATTAAATTACATGGACTAAAAATATCTAGGTTATTTTAATTAAAACAAGCAAAATATTATATAATATTATGTATTAAAAATTGTAAATATGTATTTAAAAACCGTATACCTACATACAATAAAAAATCTTAAATAAGCAATAAAAAATGAATGAAATATAGAAATATATAGTACATTATGTCGAAAAATGACAAAATATGCAAAAATATGCAAAATAAAACTTTATACTTCGGATCTTCTGACTTTAATTCAAACTTGTTAGCTTACCTAGCAATTTTTTGGACTGTTAAAAAAAACACGCAATGCTTAAAAATCCGGTCCCTAATAATTACAAATGAAATAAATAAATAAATAATATGGCGACTAACACCTATAAAAATCAAACAATGATATAATTACAAAAAAGTGGCGATTCGAGCCTCTACGATAATATTAATATAAAAAGGTGGGGCACACACACGAACTATATAAAACTTATAATAAAATGTGCACCCGATGGCGATTAATTATGATCGCATCAACGTTAGAGAAAAGACTGAAATTATAATAATATTATACGGACAGCGGATGATCCCGCATCGTCGAATAATTAACATATTATATAACTCACAATGACAAGATATAATGATTATTAACAACACAAAGATTAAATATAACTATTAAAGGAAAGATAAACAAAAATAAAACAAAATACCTCTTTTCATATAATTACGACAAAAATACAAATTTCTAAGTTGATTTTTTTATGAATAACAGAAATGAAACCCATACCAGAAGATTTAGAATTAAATTTCATTTTTAACACAATTACTGTTGTTCAAAAAAAAAAAAAAATTTATTATTATTATGGGTTTTACCGATCAGTTATATAATTAAGATATGTGTAGTGCCTCCGAATCAAGGGGTTCTCGAGTCGAGTGAGTCTTTACCACATCAGGCGTTGTTGGTAATATTTGGACATTTGGTATAACGTAAGGCGCTCTTATAAACTTATGAAAATAGAAACATTAGAAACAATACCGTGGACATAATTAAAATATAAAATGTTTATTTCTTAACTATTCTTGTCCGGTATTGAGGTTTTTGTGTGTATATAATTGCTAGGTTTTTAATCAATATGATTTTATCAGTTAATCGTTAATCGATCGATTTTCGACAATAGGTAATTTATAATTATATATTATTTAATATTTTACGCTAAATTAATGTACAATTTACGAATAGGTATACGATAAAATATTTCCATACTTCCATCATGAAAAAATAATACAGTACATAACTTATTTAAAAATCTTTAATGTTAGGTCTTTTAACTAGGTATTTTTGTTCGGTACTGAAGTCTAATAAAGTTGCTATATGTTTATCAGTTGATCGGTCGATTACCAATAATAATTGACAATTGTATATTATTTTAATGTTAAATTGAAGAACATAGTACGAATATAGTATAATAATATAATTTAAATTCCCCATTTATTAGAAATACAATTTTAACTCATCTTTAAGCATAATATTGACATAATATATTCTATACTATACTGACCATACTAAACATACATATTATATGGACAATGTGAACGGCGAATAATAACATATAATTCATAATAGGTATTATTGACCTTTTATTTGAACATATTATGCAAACTTTAAAAAAATGATAAAATATTTTTGGAATAAAAAAAAAAATCTGGTACTCATAAGTTAATTACATCATATTTTTTCATTAATTTTGAATCTTTTTCCTTCACTAGCTTTAGTTGTTTTAAACGACTAATTATTTCAAAATATTTTAATTTACTAAGAAAAGTATTACATTTTTTCAGTTCAATAATTGTAATATGTTGTTATAATTTCTTATGGACGAATGAACGATCCATGAGCTCTGTCAACAAATGAACAAAACTCATTTCAGTAAATTGCACAACGAAACAAATAAGGTTTTTATCATTAGTTTCATAACATAGCCAATATAGGTAAATTCACTTAAATAATAAAACTTAAGACCTAACTAAACTACTTATAAGTATAATACATGACATATGTCATTGACTGTTAGCCTTTAAGTTGGTAACTATATGGCTATATCCCTATCCTATATTACCTGAGAAAAACAAATTCAAATGTTAAATTGCTAAACAATAACGTCGTAACTTGTGTATGATTATAATAGTTTTTTTTTTTTTAATTTACGAGATTACTTTATATTTATATAATATAAATTATAATATACAATATACGGTGCACATTTATTTTATATATTACTTATAATATTTCATGATATTGTCGATTTCGCGACGCGAGAGTAATCGGAGCGGCTGATAACTTTCGCCGACCGCGGACGGTTCCTCGTCGCTCATAACGCGAAATCGCCAATATAGGTACCTACTTATAATTTTTAGAATGTAGCTATACAACTGATATGATCTAATATGTAAGTATTATTCTTACCAATATTAAATATCGTATATTATATTGAGAGATAAAGTCGTTTTAAGTATGCCGTACGCATAGGCGTGCGCAGACCTGAATTTCGGGGGGTGCCTACAATTTTTTCGGGCCTTCTCTTAACAAGACATATACATATTTTAATAAATTATAATGCACAAATAAATATTACTAGTTTTGATATTCAAATATGAAATAACTATAATGATTTACGACGCAACACTCAACACTGTAGTTGAGTAATTTTATTTATAATTAAGTAGTAATGGACAATGATAGAAAATTACCAATCCCAATTTGGTGATTCGTGTAATCACACACTTATAGCGCCACTAGTCAAACTTTAAAAAAAAAAATTATAATATTTTTTTGCAAATTTCTAGAAATATTAAAAAAAAGGTAATTATTTTGCAGCCTCTTATTAATAGAATCTTGTCGAATCTAAATCCGGCCCTGTATTCAGGTTTTTTTTATGTTTTAATTACATTTTATATTTAGTGGATTATTTAAATTATTTGGATAATTATTTATTCATTTATTTTATTAAGTAGGTAACTCACTTTTCAATTCAATAAAAATAAATAATAAATAATTTATAACAATTAATGGCAAAAAGAAATAACAATAAACATATTTTAGTTTTTTTTTATATCTAGGATTTAAATTTAATGGTATCTATAGGACTTAAACATTACTATTTACTATAATACTATTACTATAAAATTGATATACTTAATATTTGTTTTGGGTAGAATGAATTTGTCTAAAGAACCTCGAATTTTCTTCAGTTCCAAATCGTTTTTAATTTTTACTTTACGTTTTTGGCAACCGCTTTTAGGTGGCATGATTTTAATTTAAAAAAATAAAATAATACAACAACGTTGGTTGAGTAATCAGTGAACACTGGAGTACTGTAATATTGTTGTAGAATAACTCGTAAATAATATTTATTTTAGTTAACAGTCAAATCATAATATTTCAATATTATAACAATTAATAGTAGATATCAGTTTGTTATGCTTACTTTCGATTTTACAAAATGTAAAAATAACTGCATAACCCGTGTCCCGTATAATGGTTTCTAATAGTATCACGGAAATCAGTGGTATTACTAGTTCCAAGTTATATATTATAATATTTCATTAAATAGCTGCAACTAAAATCTATTTTTAGATAATTGCATTATTTATTTATTATTTTTACTTTAGTAGTCAATAACATCTAGCAGCTGGCTATTGTAATCATAACAAGTTTTACCATGCAAATTTAAAATATTTTACGTTGTAATATTTTTTTCTCCCTAAACATAATTTTTTTTTTTATCACATATTTTAGAAAAAATAACATTTTTATTCTAGTAAAATTAGTTAAAATACGGACCCATACATATATACTATAGGACTTAAATTGTAGGGCCCCAATTATATGTGGGGGGTGCCCAGGCACACCATGACGTACTACTGAAAATATTTAAACAATTTTAATTTTGATTTAACATTTTATACAAAAATAAAACATATTATTATGGGAAATTTGGAAAGTATTATTTTTCCAATATGATATAATTATTAGTTATTGTAAGTCATTTAAACTATAGAACAAAACAAAACAATATAGTACAAACATTTCCTTACGATTTATTAAATTACATCTTGTTCAGAAATTCTTACGGACAAGATAATAAAAATAAAGTTACAAATAAACCGTTTAAATGAATAATAATGACTGTAAAGTGTAAAACAGATCGCACTTTTTAATTTTTATAATAATGCAAGATTGATTAATTTAGATATAAATGTACCTACCCTTTTATATTATTATTATGAAGTACATTATCTAAAATTATACTGAAGTCTATACAACAAATATAGGTAAGTTCAGCAGTATACGTTTGGCTTTAATATTAGACGAGTTAATCGATCTATTATGAAACTTAATGATAAGAACTAAAAGTATAATACCTATCTGCAGTATTCGTGTGTATATTTTTTACGATAATTAATTTTTTATCGAGTTTACGTAAATAAAATAATAATATTTAAAAATGTTCATAAGTCACTTAAAACGGAATTATCGTAAAAACCCTTTATATAAGAACTGCACCTTCATAATAATATAGTCAATATGGCAATATATGGGTCGATTCAATTTGATGATAAAGCTTTCTAATGAAACTACATATTCGTATAATACTAATTATAGTTAATATTGGTATAATACATGTTATTTTTCTCCAAAAACGAGATACCGTTCTCTTCCACTGTCAATATTCCTCCAATAAATAAAAAAATAAAATCGTCATTCGTTATTAGAATGTTAAATTAAAAATAAAAGAATAAATCAAATATTTCAAGTATAATTATAATATAGGTAATAATACGCGCTGGATTTGGCAGTAGACTTAAAAGAAAATTAATATTATAATAAAAAAGTACTCACGTCAATAAAATTGCATTAATCAATAAATAAAATAATAATAAAAAAATTAGTTAATAATAAGGAATTGGTGATAACGCAACTAGACAATATGTAAAATATAAAATAAAGTATAAAGAGAATGAATATAATAAAAAAGTACGCACATCGATAATCAATAAATAAAATAATAAATTAGTTAATAATAAGGGGTGGCAAAATGTGATCCTAGCCATACTCTATTTTTATAATACGGACCGCAACACTGACAAAAATTTTGGAGGAAAATAGACATAATTTTTGTCAGAAATAATGTGGTGGAAAATGGACAGTGGAGGAAAACAGTATCTCGTTTTTGGAGGAAAATGGTCCCGCCCTAAGCAGTAATGCAGTAACTTGTGTATAGTTAAAAAAATATATATTTTTTTAAATTACGAGTATAATATCATATATACTTATACAATTATATGGGTATGTTATAAATTTATTTTATGTTTTATATATTATACTTCATAACATGGGTATAGTTTTTAGGGTATAATGATAAAGCTAATATGATCAACTATTGCCGATTGTAGTTTAGTTTAAGTAGGTAGTATATACGTACCAATATTAAATATCGTATATTATATCGTAAGATAAAGTATAGTTTGAAATATGCTGTACGAAACGGGAAAATATATACAGTATAAATAAAAACAAACGTGTAATTTCGATATGAAAATGCGCTTATAACTTTATCTTAATCTACCGAGTGAGTATAAATAGATATCAGATATAGAATTATCTCACGCCACGAATCAACAACACAATATAATTATTATTGTAGATCAGTGTTGAGACGTTCAGTCTTCAGTGTTTATGCAGACAGCGCACTTATGTCAGCCAAAAAAGTTTAGTTATATTGATTTTTCAATTTCAAAAATTGAAAATAATTAGGTACAGTAATACTGTCATAATATAATACTCGATGATTTATTTGGAGAAAAAATTGTGTACCTATTTAATATTTGAAAAGTTTATAAAACTATATTAACAACAAACAACACTTGAAAAAAAACGGTGAAAAATATATAGCTTACAGAAACGACGAAAAAAATATGGAGCAGGAATTGTTATGGAAGTTTTAGAACAAGAGATGACTGTAGGTAAGTTCAATAATTATATTTACTTAAATATTTATATATTACATTCGTATTAAAATTTAATATTCAATATTTAATATATTGATCGATTTTCGTAGATCGCACACCAAACAAAAAATCCGTGGGTTATTACATGTTATAAATGCCACTGTATTGTTTAGTGAATGTAATATTATAGCATTTCAAAGGATTATAATAATATTGATTTAATAAAATAAAATATTTTCTAGAATAATTAAAATTCTATTAGTAAATATTAAATATCTATAAATCACAACAAAAACTCTTCGTAAACTACTCGTAAAAAATGGCCAAGTAAAAAAAAATAAATAAAAACGTGACATCATATTAGTATATTGAATTTAAGTAAACTTATTTTGTTTCAAGAATTTATTTACTTGGCGAGGAATTATTTAGAATAGTATATAAATATTGATAATAATATTTTTTAAATAATAATAATTTATAGGTATTTTAATAGTCCTTCGCCATTTAAATATTTTGTTCATCACACTTTGTTTCTTTTAAGAAATAATTAAAAGTAAAAAATAATTCAACAAATTACTATATTTCTTAAGTAGTTATCAAGAGAATATATTAACAAAATAATTTTAAGATTTGAAAGTGAATATTTTCTTAATTATTACAATAATTATAACTTAATTTCTAAACTTACGATTTTGATGATTTTTACAAAATCACGTTATACACAATATTTCTGATGTTTTGGAGTTTACTGGGAGTTAATTGATATAGTAGAAAATTAGTTAAGCCGTATAACAAATTCGTCTATATTTTACACAGTTTCAATGGACAATACCTAACTACTGTTTCGATATACTATACACATTACACGAACCGTCGTACAGTTATTATTATTTATTTAATTTTATTTTTTTACTTAGCTTGCGGTACGACTCCACCGTCGTGCACTGGATATTCATAAGTATTGAAATATCCACCAGAATTAAAATATTATATAACTGCTCATATTTTATTTAAAAAAAAGTATAATTTATAAATATACTGTCGGTGTGTTTACAATAGATATCTATCATTTGCTTGATTTTCTAGACTATGGCCACGAACAATAATAATAATAGGTTATATTTTAGAAAACATAATTGGCCTAATCATTTAACCAACTTCGACCACCTTAAAAAGTCTTAAGATTTTATTTTTTTTATCACAAAAAAAAAAATTAATAGTACACAATATAAACTAAAACGAAACACAGCGTAAGTATAATTATATATTATTAACAAAATAAAATCATTTAAAATTTCCAAATTGTAATTAATGTTGTAGTAAATAGTAATATAATATAGAAATAAAACATAATTATACTTTTTAATATCATAAAATAAATTATAAATCCTATTTGTTAGAATTATTAAACAAATAACGAAAAAATAATTAATAAAAATTAAAAGATAAATTTCTTATTGAATGGTTGTATTTATTCAATGAAACGTACTTTTTTGTTGATAGTATACTCATTTTAGATTTGAGAGTGAGTTTATTTTTCTTTGCAGCAATCAACTTGAATAATTTCTCGAAATAAAATACAAGTCAAATTTCAAATAATGTTTCAAATGTAGTAGAATTATTAAATTACCAGTTGATTGGATTTTATTTCATATATTTCCACGGTATTCACCCTGTCGCAAAAGCTTTTGCCTTTCTTTTAAAATAACTATTTAATAGCTTTTTAATCATTAGAAACTTTGTATTACTTTTTCAAGAGTATTTTGACTTAGCCCAAAAAAATTGTATTATCATCTATAAAAAAAAAAAAAAAAGAATATTTCAAATGCCTACAAATAGCCTTAAAATAAGCAAAATATTTAAAAAATTAAATTTTATAAAGAATATTCCAACCTAAACTGATTTAATCATAAGTCATAGAATCAAATTCTAACTCTTAAATATGAGATAGATACATTACCTAAAATTAAAATTTTTTTTTTTTTATACCACAATATCAATAATTTTTCTTCCTTTAATAAATAATTCTCTGTTACTTGATACATAGATTTATATGAAACCTGGTTCTTTCATGAGTTTATTTAAGTAAAGGTAGTCATTTTAATACCAAAATTAATATAATAAGAAAATAAACAATCAATTACCCACATTTATTACATTAAACATAATATTTTTCACTAAAAAAATGATTTTTGACCTATTTAACTATTCCATAATACATTTAAAGTGGAAAATGTGGGGTCACATGGTGTCGCGTAGGTAGGTTCTTCTATAAGTTCATCACAAATCCCGCGAGTATACATTTTTATTGAAAAAATAAGAATTAATTACTTTATATTAAAATAAAGTAAATTAAAAAAATTCTAAAAATACTTTAAATATAAAGGTTTAATTAAATCTATATTTTTTTTTGTTTCAAAACTATAAATTAAGGCTTTTAGAAGTTTATGTCTCACTTTCATAAAAGCATTAATTACATATTACAGACATAAAAATTTAATATAAATTTGTATTGTTATTTTAAATATAAAAACCTGATTTCTTTAATTTTTTTATATTTACTTAAATTATTATTATTAATGTTTATAAATTTTAAGTCTTAAGTTAATACTGCATGGTAACTGATACATAAGTTTGACTTCATGTATAAATAAATAAATAAAAAAAAATGTCTTAGTTATCAGTAGTAGTTAATGCATCAATAAACTCAATAGAATGTAATTAATATATTGTATATAATAATATAATAGAATACATTATAATTTTATTATTTAAATAATAACTTAGAAACACAATTATGTGTTAGTACTAAAATATATGATGGTTTTTTATATTGGCAAAAAAAAATAACCAATATATTTACCAACAATGATAAATTGTTATAAAGTACACTAAACTTATATAATATATATAATATATATATATACATATACATATATATATTTCTTTATATATTGGTAAAAAAAATTGTAGTTGGTTTATATACTGGTCAGTTTTAATAAATAATAATATTATACATTTATAATATATGATACATATGTATATTATATGATTTATTATTCGATTGAAAATGTTTTAAGCTTCTGGCATGAACAATGTTCTCTATGTTCAGATTGTCAAGTGTAGATGTGTTAGACATCTTGTATTTGAAAACTGGATTGAAAAATTATCAGGAAGTCCAATATTGTTTAGTTTATATGTGTAAGGCCACTGGAAGGCATGGCATCCAGCAAGCTTGTATGACGTATATAAATTTGAATACTATTGGTTATTACCATGTTACAGCCAGTGAATGCAAATATGTGGCTTGGCGTAGTGCGGTGCCTGCGATTAATTATGCAACTTGATTGAGAACAAGTACAGACCTCTGCCACTAGTTTCCGGATGGGTGACTACCTGGTAATTGTAGTGGTAAAAACTAAAAAGCTTGCTACGCACACACGTGCCTTAACCATCCGTACCCTATGGCAAAGTAAAAACCTACAAACAGCTAATGGCCATAGTTGCCGGGCTTAAAAAAAGATCAAAAAAAAAAAAAAGAATGAAAGTATCCCCAGTGTTGTTAACAATATTTAGTATATACAAATATACATGCATCTATATATTTGTGTAAAGTGGTGTATAATTATAGATAAATAACATGAATGTGTAAACTACAATATATATATAATATATTATATTAATATAAAGATGTTTAACAAATACATAATGAAAAGTGTTTGGGCGGTAGACGCGTTGCTAAGTCCTGGATGGTGCAACCACCACCTGGTTTTTTAGCACAGAAGCCATATCATACATACAATAATAAATATTTTACACACTTAAACATGCATTATTGCCAAAGCTGAAATTCAGAAAGAAATAAGTAAGATTGTAAGAATTAAATTTATTAAGTTTTGTTTTTGATGCTTTAACTAAAAAAATAAAAATGAAAAATCATAAAAAAAAAAACCGAAATTACCAATATTAAAATCAAGACTTAAAATTTTATAAATATTATTTATTTATTTCTTATAAATTATTGTTATTAATAACATAAATTATGTACTCTTAATTATGTTTTCTTAATTGTTAAAGATATTATTTTTTAAAAAGATATTATCTGCTTATTGATAACTCTTTTGGTAATTTTATATTTAACTGACCTTTTAACTGTATAGAATACTACCATAGTTTAATTTTAATAGAAATACTTGGTATTGTGTGATCATTTATTAGAGTTATTGTTTCCTTGCATTAAGGTTTTGAAAAAATCAGGGAGGGGAGATGTTTGGGGACCTATGCACACTATGGGTCTGACATATTTTGGCGAGCAAAGAATAAGGATGATAAACTTTAGGGCAAAAATCAAAATATAAATAATATCAATAAATATATCAGTTCTGTTTCATTGAATATGTTTTATAGGAATCATACAATTTATAAATAATATAATATATTTTTATCAAAATTATATTTCTACATTCTATATATATATATTCTGTATATATATATAATTATTACATAATTTATACACTAAATTAGATGAAAATGAGATCTTAAAAGTTTCAATGGATTTTTTTCATTTATACAATGATGTCATTTCCCCAGATTTTACCTAGAAATTATTGTGTTAAAGAAGATTATTCAACATTGAAATTCAAACTATTAAAGATCTCCTTTAATTTATATTTCAAGTGATTTTTGTACAATATGCTGTGATGTTATAACTGCATGTATAATTTAAATTTCATTACCTGTGACAGTAACCAGTAGCCACAACAGAAAGATCATTCTCAGAATTGAAATTAATCAATCGTTATTTGAGGAATAGCATGGGTTATTTCTAATACTGCCATTTTTAATATAGAAAGTGGTGAAACTAATAAACTTAAGTAAAAAAAAATTATTTCTACATTTGTAGTTCCAAAACTAGAAAATAAAACTTTCTCAAGTAAAGACAAATTTTAAAACATTAGGTACTAACAAATAACAATATAGATTTTTATTGTGTAATATGAATATATAAAATGTATCATTTATAAATAAATAAATAACTAGTATAATCTTATAAGTTATTATTTTTATTTGCTTTTATGAGTATAATATTATGTCAACATTTGGCTGGTAAATCTTTTAATAATCTATTAACTGAAGTTTAATAATTGGTTTTTCTAATTTCCTTTACAAAATCATAGAAATTTATTAAAATAACATATAATTTTCCAATCTATTGACCACCTCAAATTTGTAAAGTGTAAACAACTTTAATAAGAGCCCCTTCATTAAAAGTGACACTGGAGCCTCATTTGGCTTAGTTGCGCCACTGAGGTTGACTAAGAAATTATGATATTTTACAACACTCTTCATCTATTAATGTTTTTAATGTTATATTTTTATTTAGAGATTTTTATACCTTTATATTGAAATAAGAATGGAAAAATTGTTTGAGTTTGTTTGGTGTGGTACTATATGTATTACCAATGTACGGTGCTATAGTGGAGAGTATATACTATATAGTATATACCTTCTGATCATTTTTAATAAACACCACATATCTTCTGGTTATTGTTGTTTACTCTCTGTTGTAGTGAAATAATATTAAATAATATATTTATAAATTTATAATAATAATTAGTAAAAGTATTTAATTAAAATTTTAAGTGATAATATAACAATATTAACAACAAAAAAGTTTTATTTTTATTTAAATTTGTTCACAATTGTATTTTATACTTGTATATCGACACACCTAATGATGATTAGTTATAACATTTAAAACTTAAATAGTAGACTTTTTGCTTTTTTTACAACTACAACACTATGTAATTAAGTTATATGCTTTAATATGTGAAATATTATAGAGGCAAGAGGTGGTTCAGTGTATATAATAATATAGTAGTTGTAGTTATAATAAAAATTACATTATAATTAAAAATATTTATCACATGTTCACAATAATATTAAATAAAATTTTCTATTCTTTCTATTAAAAAATCAACAGTCTCATTAGTGAATTCAAAATATTTAAGTATGGTGATTGTATTTTTCTTCCAGTTTGATTTTCTGCGAGTTTGAAGATTTTCAAAACCCATTTCATATATTTTCATGAGTCCATAAACTAACTGCACGAATATGTAGTATTGTGTATGATGTTGGATATTTTCCACACAAAAAAATGAGTCTTGGTGCAACATCTGTATCTATTATGATTTAGTAAAATTATTGAATTTTAATATTTTAACTAGGATATATTTCAGTATGTGTGTGCATGTATATACAAATTAACTTACTAGATTCTCATCTATAGGAGTTGAATAATCAGCATAAATATCCATCATTAACATTGCTATTACTTGCATATCTAAATTGAGCTTTTGAGAAAGTGAATCTGCGTGGGATACCCAAACCAGCCATTTATCTTGAGAATGTTGCGCCTCTACATATTCTTCATGAAGTTTTCTCAGAGCACATCTTTTTCTAGGAGTATACAAATATTTACAATTTAAATATATTATATATAAAATAAATTTAACATACAAATGCCATGCTTACCCTTTGTGTAAATATTCATTTTTACATACCACACCCAATGGATTGCGTGGACGTAAATTATATGAAGCAATATCAATGACGTTTGGTTCAGATTTGATATCGGGAACTTGGGCGACTTGGCTCTCGTGACGTTTCTGATTTTTATAAACATAAGTACCTATTTAATTGGTAAAAATAAATTAAATATTAAATCTAAAATTAATAAATTAAAACAATAAATGATGTCAGATTAAATAATGATATGAACATGCCATGAAAATTTCTTTTATGTCGTAACAAACTACCCCGTAAACTGAATGTTGAATCACACAAGTCGCATGAATGACGGACTTCATCGTGGGAAACGTTATTTTCAGCAATGGCTTGTCTCTTGTAAGGTTTGCTATTTCCACCAATGTCTATTTAATTGATAAAAATAAATGAAATATTAAATCTAAAATTAATAAATTAAAACAATAAATGATAAATTAAATAATGATACGAACATACCATGAATTTCGCTTAAATGTCCTAAAAAAACAGAACGGGAATTGAATTTCAAAGTGCACAAAGGGCACGGCAAATTGACTCCTCCTTTGTGCATTTTTTTGTGTTTTTTAAAATCTCCCTCGAAATTACATTTGAACGAACACTCCTCGCATTTAAACATACCTAAAATGACCTGCCTGCATCAAAAAAAAAGAAAAATATCGAGGTAGGAGTACACAACGATAACTGACTGTAGAGACGATGCGATCGTCCGAATGTGAATGCTTGTCAGTAAACAACTTACTATTGACTATTGAAATGAAAACGATAAGACACAATCCTTGTTGAACAATGGAAACACACCAACCTATAGCCGTTTGTGATTGGCTAGCCTTCGTCAATTGTCCGAGCAGGTAGAGGCAGGGTCGGATAAGTCACTCGTAGGCTCAAGGCACTAAAACAAATTGAATTTCTTACATGGGCATTTTTGAATACTATTTTTTGTGTATTTTTTTTTTAACTTATCATATTTCGTGCCATATAAACTATTATTTATAAATATGATTAATTTATTACAATATTATTAGAGATTTAAATATTAACAATACGATTATTTCCTGATAACATGTCATATTATAATATATTATATTAGTAATATTAATAAATAATGAATAATAATATTACATATCACATATTATGCAGCATGCATCGTTCAAAAATATAGCGCTCGTGTAAACGATTTGATTTAAGGTACATTAATAAGCTGTTTTCAGATTTCGAGTGAAGTCTAAGTGTTTTTATAATGTTTTATTTTTTTTTTAGATTTATAGCTATCTTTTTGTAAGCCCTAAAC
Organism: Aphis gossypii; assembly: GCF_020184175.1. Classification (NCBI taxonomy): domain Eukaryota; kingdom Metazoa; phylum Arthropoda; class Insecta; order Hemiptera; family Aphididae; genus Aphis; species Aphis gossypii. The sequence goes on from NC_065533.1 coordinate 53,728,402, forward strand.
ATAGTGCCTAATAAGATTAACACGGTCCTGATGGGTAGAGGTCTGTCGAGACATTCTTATATGGAAGTGGTGCCATTAATGGTGGCCGCCGGGTATTAATAAAATATTATTGAGATATTTGCCGGGGCAAATACTCACGGTTCGTGCGATATTTCTCGACATTTTTGGAAACACTTTAAGAACATTGTCAGATGGCACGAACGCTGACAAAATTCCAAGGGATTATTCGATAGTCAATGCTATAGAGTCTATAGTATAGACCTTAACCACAGCGGGTGGCGTACAACTGGCCTGTAGAATAATCTATACGGTCAAAGAGCGTTTTCTTGGAATTATATTATGGCCGCCGGATGCCGATTACCGTCCGTGCTCGTCGTCTGTACTCTGTACTCCACAATAATATAGTCATATAATAAAGTATGTCTTACGAGTAAAACGAGAAATAATATAATAAAATATTATCGTTCGTGTTATTTGTGCATCGACATGCCTATACTGAATACAGTTAAATAAGGGACAAAAATAATCAATATACCTTTTAATAATACCAAATCATGGTTTAAAATAAAAATATAAAAAAAAGTCAACTAAATTAAATTTTAGTGATTATTATATACGTATTTTAAATAATGTTAATAAATAATGCTCGCCAATGTCACAACAGTTATATAAAATATTATGATACTCTGAACACGTACCTATTGGAAATATACATTATACATATTGGAATATTTAAAAAAAAATCTGACAAAAAGTCCGAAAATACGACATTTTCTATATAATTGATATTACTTAAAAAAAATTTAAATTTAAAAATGTTTGTGCGTATATTATTATTTTATTTTTTTTTGTTTTCTTATTCTTATTATTTCGTATAACTAACAAAAATTCGTTATAGTTAGGTACCTACATAAATATTATATAATATGATATAGGTATCTATCACGATAATGTTTATTAGGGCTGTATGTCTACATGACGATATCTACCATAAGACATTTCCTACTCAAAGGTTAATTGCAACAATTATATAAAAAAAAATATATTAAAAAAAGTAAATAAGTTATATTTCTGAATTATACTTATAATGATAAACAAGGTACCTAACAAGGATTCTAAAAATGTGTTTCCCTTTATAGTAGTATAAATATCTGATTTTTAAATGAAGTTCAAAGTTGGGTAAAACTTAAATATTGTTGCAATTCACCCTCATTTTACGATAAATAACTTTATTCTCTCAAATGAAAAAAATTAAATCTTTAACACATTATATTTTAAAGTCTATAAGTAAGTATTGAAACTATTAAATTGTTTAACTTAAAAATAAGAATAAATTGTACTGAAGAATCATGGCAATTATTTTATATTTCAGAAATAATCTATTATTATTTTTTGTTAGTTTACAATAGTTAATTGCAATTACAATTTGCAATTTTCATTAATTATTTTTAATGTATATAATTTACACAAGTTTTCTAACTTCTCTTGTAAAAGGTAAATATTCAACAATTCGGTAATGAATTAATAAACAATATGTAGATACACCCGTAAGTGGTTTTGATGCCTCAATCTCCAATTGTACATCTACTGATGAGGCTGTACCTGAATCGTTCTGTTTTGAAATATCGATAACTACTATGGGAGCATTTTCTAGGAAAGTTGAAGGACTCAACAGCGGATTGTGTATTATTTTTTTCATAGTAGGATTCTTGAAATGATATATATATATCATATAATATCGAAAAATTGTTTTTATTACAATCTAAATTTAAATTATCATACGGATAAGCTATTGAATTGAGTAATACTTTCACGTTAGTTAGGTCATCTTTATCAAATACACTACAATCTGTATAATTACTAACGGAAAGTAAAGAAATTTAAAGATATGTTCGAAAAATTGTTAAACCAACCAAATGAAAATAACACCATACTTCAATACTCTACTGTAGAACTGCTTGAAAAACCATTAGAAGACGAAGAGAAGATGGGACTAGATATGCTAAAAAACGGGAAAGCACCGGTAGATGATGAAATAGTATCTGAATGCCTAAAAAAAGGAGGCAAAGGACTGCTGAACCAACTCCACAAACTTATGAACACAATCTGGGAACAAGAGGAGATACCTGAAGCGTCGCGTATATCCATAATCTGCCCTGTATACAAAAAAGGAGACATCATAGAGAGTGAAAATTATAGAGGGATCTAACTACTCAATACTTCATATAAACTTGTTCAACATATTACTGACTAGAATTAACGCATATATCAAAGAAATAATAGGAAAATACCAAATTGGTTTTATGCTAGGAAAATCAACAATAGATCAAATACACTTCGTAAAACAAGTTGTTGAGAAGAGCCACGAATACAATAAAGATACATAATATCTACTACTTGTTGACTTCAAAGCAGCGTACGACTCAATCAACAGAGACAAACTATAGGAAGTCATGGACCAGATGATAAAAATTTACATCATATATTCAATGATCATTATGCAGATATCTGCAGATATGAATTTCTTAGAATTCAGAAAAATTTCACATTTATGCTGGAATCACAATGATTATGGGTTAGGTTTAGTAGTTATTGATAAAACCCGTGAAAAGGACAAGGGAAGATATAGATGTGGTTTTCACACTTTCAGTAAAATTAAATAATCATTTGCAGAATGTAACAGAACTATTTGTCAATATATATATTATATATTATGTATTACTGACACTGACTGCACAATATTAACTGTATCTTATATGACAGTTATATAGATTTCATTTTTTATTATAAAAATTAATAAAGTTTTGTTAGAAAACATAATAACATCAAAAAAAAATATTAAACGTAAAATAATGGAAATGAAACATGGTGTTATAGATTCTGATAATTATTTTCATGAAACATTTAGGCCAATTCTTAAACCATTGAACATACTATCAAAAAAAATTAGTTCACATATTTCACATAATTATCCAGTTGATCAAAAAAATATAGAAGTTCAATATGCAAATGATGAAGATGAAGATACCTTAAATTCGTCATACATTCATTTTTTTAATACCAGCCCACAACTACGGGGTTATGATAGATCGTACGGCATGTATTATGACAAAGCTACCGATAAACTTAAAACATCAGATTTTCCTGTAATTTTTAGCCATGGTAACTTAAATATACTCGATAATTACTATCCATGGACTGTTATGGTTTTTGGTGTTTATTATGTGAAAAAGAACCAAAAAATACAATCATAGCTGATATGGAGTCATATTATAATATTTTAAAGATAACTAAAGATCATTTAAAAGCAGATAGTAAACCTAAGACATCAAGGTACTTTAAATGGATGAACGTTGTTAAACCTTTATATGAGCGTATGAAAATTGAGGAAAACCAGTTAAATGCAGAAATAACCAAAATTGACAATGCTAAATTGAATACTCCTTTGCGATTAAATCTAAAACCATTTGATAATTATATATAGAAATCATATAGAATCATAACAATACAACTATAAGAAATGAATCTTTTGAGTTTAGTACATAGTACCACAAATACAATTAGTTTATTATGATGATCTAAATGAGTTGGTGACTAGATTAAATCTTTTAATATCATCTCAAAACGCTGGTAATACTGGTGTAAATAATGAAATTATATCAATTTTAGAAGAATTGCGTGAGCTGAAAATTATAGAATAATGGTTATGTTAGAAAATATAATAAATGAGCTACACCGACCTGCAAGAAAAATATTTCCTAGGCGCACTGTTATAACGGGGTCCAAAGATAATCTTTGGCAGGCTGATTTATTAGATGTCCAATCTCATTATAAACAAAATTATGGTTTTAAATACATCCTTGTTGTTATATACATAAACAAAATATGTATAGGTCGAATCATTGAAAAATAAAACAGGAAAAAAAATGCACAAGAGGTATTTTAAATATATTAAAAAAAGCCCAACCAAAATTATTACAGACAGATAATGGTACAGAGTTTTACAATAAAGAATTTCAAGATTTAAAGAAAAAACATAAATTTAACATTAGAGTACATATAGTGTTATAAAATGTTCAATTGGTAAACGCGTAATACAAACTCTTAAAAATAATATAAACAAACATTTTACCACCACAGGTTAGGTACATGGAATTGGTATAATACAATATTAAAAATTATACACAATTATAATAATACAAAACATAGGGCCATCAATTAATGTACACTACATATTTATATAGATATATGTTTTTGATACATCCAAAATAGAAAATCCCACGCATACCTATCGGGGTTTATCAAATTAAATTTTTTCTTTTTGAAAATGTAAATATATAAGGTCATTGTTATATAATATCCTATCAATGAAATTAGGTTTTCTCATAAGTTGGTGAGCATTTTGATCATTAGATACCAACTTTATATTTAATCTTTGATGTGGATTCTCCATACATTTCTCATAAACACTATTTACAAGTAATTTCCAAAATTGATTTTCAAACTTATTATTTGCCAAGACCTTCATACTTGTACATTTTTCAACATAAGGGGATAACCATTTAGATTATATGAACTTAATCATTTTGTGAATTTTTACTACTTTTAATCCATTATTTATTGTCTGTTTTAATAATCTATAAGTAAGTATATTTTGTATGTTCTATCCAAGTTTTTACATAGTGGCAAGGGGTGAATTCTACATAAATTGGTTTTTATACCGTATATACACATATTGTACATTTTATGAACGTGATCATAAATTATATATTTTATATTCTAATTTTGGATAAATAATCAATAATAATATATAACAACATACATTGTACCTTTAACATCGTATCAGACGTATATTATAGGAAAATCTCATTAATATAATATATGAAATATAAATATTGTATAAGTAAGTACAAATAATATAGTATAATGTACAAAATAAAGTAATAAGTATACTATATAAGGTATGCGCATTAATTAAGTATAATATATATTATATAAGCATACATTATGTTTATAATAAATTACCATCACTTAGTTATTGTACAATTATTTGTCAAGTATATGCTTATACTCGTATAATGTTCTCGATTTGTGCATTTTATTTATTTCAACTTATAACTAAAAAATGGTAATTCACATACTCGTAGACTCATGGCCTAGTGGGCTAAGGCGTTAGGTGTAGAGTTTGTAAATTTAGGGTAAGTATGTATGTTAATACTATACTCAGTGTCATAGTCAACTTATAGTCTATCTGTGGTTATTTTATTCAAAAGCAACGTAACTAAAAATGATACTAAATTGTATCACAATGAAATAAGTTTATATCTGATGACTGTTTTTGTTCTTTAACCACACTTCATCAATCAAAACGTGTTAAATTGGACGACCATTTTTATTATAAAATATGTGCAAAATCTGAATCAATTAATTTATATCATTATTAATGGTAGAATTAAATTATACAGTATTAATTTAAATCGATTAAAATTATTACAACCATGTATAAATGCAAATATAATAGAATTTGCAAATAAATTGGTGATGTATCAAACTGTTTTCAATAATATGATTATCAAGTGTGATATTTTATACTTGACACCAGAATGTATTAGAAGTGATTATATTAGCTCATATATTAAAGATTATAATTTTAAAATGAAGGATATGAAGGATGATGAGAAATCATTTTTATTTGAATTGCAACAAATACATCATGTGAAGTTTGCAGGCATTGTATTAAAGCGCGATATAACCAATCAAAAAAACCAAAATAACCATGAAATGATTTATTTCTTGCTGGTTTTATATTTTTATTTATTTTTTCAAAAATTACGTAACAAAACTATTGATAATTTTAATTTTTGTTAAATCGTTGTTAATTTTAATGTTTTTAATACATAATATAATATATTGACGCGTACCTGGTAGTGTGACGGCGTCGTGAACGGTGAACGTGGAACACAAAAAATAAATAAATAAATACAACGCAAGTTTTGGATCACGTTTATTTATTATGCGTCGCGTTGTTAAACAAAAATTATCACAGGAGACAAAATAATATTTACTGAAACGTGTTTTAAACAACAATCGTGTAGGCTGATGAGCACAACGTAAAATAGGGAGGAAAAAAAACGCGTTGTAAGCGTACGGTCGCGGATCACAGGACTAAACAGACTGGGTCCGGTTCGCGGTGTCAACGGTTCGATCGGTTCAAATGCGGTTGTCGCGTGTCGGCGTCGTCCGTTGTCAACTAGTGGTTGATAAGATAAGTAATTGGCGGTTTTCCGCGCAAATGCCGTTTGAATTTAAACGGATGTTACGCGGGACCGCGTCAGTATACAGTACATTAATATTGTTTTAATTTAAAATTTTTTAAAAAGTCTAACCTTCTCGTTTTTATAATTATTTGTAATCTATTGATAAAATGGTTTAATATTTTGTAATGTTATCACATTATATTACAAAAATGTTGTGACTTTGTAATACAAAAATATAAAAATAAATATATCATCGGATGATAATTTTAATTATTGATTCTTATATAAATTGTATTTTGTTTAACCATAGTTAATTTAAACATTTTTAATACATAATATATTATAATATATATCACAGTACATTTATATTGCTTAATTTTTATATTTTTTTAAATTTTACATTTTCGTTTTTATATTTATTTGTAATCTATTGATAAAATGGTTAACATTTGTATTTTTATCACATTATATTATAAAAATATAATAATAAATATATCATATTTTGTGATTTTATTATATGTAGTAATATTATTATTTAAATATAAGTCAATTTATAATTATACAACTTTAATTTTTTTAAAACAAATGGTAAATACATATATATTATATATTTGCATAATTTGAAAAAAATAATGAATTAGTTACAAGCTTTTTAAAAAATAAGAATATTATTATTAATGTGTTGAAACTATTTTAAACTAAAATAATATAAATGGTTTGTTATTTATTATAAGATTCATTTTTTTTATTATCGTTGGTCATAAATTTCTCCATTAATAATAAATCTTGTAAATGATTAAACGCCACTAGGATTGCATTGTCTATTTTCACTTTTTCATCCACGAAAATGTTTCCAGTAAACGTTCCATGTTTCCAAGAGGTTTTCCATCTATAAAAAATAAATAAATAAATTTGTTCGTGCGAAACGATCAAAATGCATTTATTCAAATGTGTACTCGTTCTTGCAATGGATATTTATGAACGAATATACTTCGTACTTCCTAGGACTATTATACAACACTATTTTATTATTTTCGTAAAAAATAAACTTAAATAAACTTTAAATAATTGAATTTGTATCAGAAACACTATGTTTACAAATTTACAATATAAATATAAATTTGAAATGCCTAATCAAAAATTACAAAAGGTTATAAATAAAAAGGTAATTATAAAAATAAAAATATAAAAAAATAACTTTACTCTACTAAAATTCGGTTATCGTAAATTTCGTACAACAACGGTCGGCGGTGACGGCCGGGATGTTCCGATTCCGTTATCGTACCCTTTTATATTTATCTCGATAAATCTTAATCGCAATGATTATACATCTATGATCGTTACAACTCGTTACTATTTGACTACCGTCGGTAATCGAATATTTAAAACATTTATAACATAGAATTTAAACATTCGGTAGTTAAACAGTACACACACACAAAGGAACAATAATTATATAGTCGTTTTAATTGTTTTTAAATGTTTATGATATTGGCAGATTTGTTGATAGACAAAATACTTTGAGACGAATCATTTTGGAACACAAAAATTGAACCAATAATTGTTACTCGATTTTATATGGATTCGTTACTTCCAGGAATAATCGATTCTAGGTTTGATCGAGGATTACCAATATAGGGCTGAGCATTCACGAAAAAAAAGTTTAATACTACAATAGTTATAAGTTAATGATAATTATTATTATATTTATTGTGATAAATTATATAATTACCATAAAACTTACGAATTTATTTTTAATCAATATAGCACCTTTATATTTCTATTTTATTTCTAATACATCTTGAATTAATTAATGATTAGATGTTATGAATATTCATTCTAGAATTTTTTTTTGTAAAATATGGTAGTCAGTATAACCAATACCATTGATTTATTTTTAAGTATAACTATTTGTGAATGAATTACTTGTGATTTTTATTTTATATTATACAATTATTAAAGCGGGCCGCTGACCCAATATAGGTCATACACGTATACCTACTACTCTAATTACGACTTATTGACTATTGTTATTGTGGAAATTTTTTAAAGTAAAAACATTTTTTAATCATTAAATAATTAACTTTTATGTAAATTGAATATTATAATGACAACTTATATTTTCAATAACGATAATAATCAAATTATATATTTTTAACGTAAAAATGACAAGTGTTCAGTATCTACCTATATTGAAAAAAATGAAGGAACTCCTCCCCGAAATGTTTTTCAGTTACGGCCTTGCTACAAGTTAAATAAATTAAAGGTTTTATTTATCACTAAAATATTGACGTAGCACATAGATCATTCACTTGAAGTGAATTCATAGCGTCATAACTCACAACATACCTATGTACTTTTTACTAAAATCTATACTCAGTCATTTATAAAATATTATACAAAAATTAGATTTCAGATTTTGTTATTAGGGAGGATAAAAAAATAATTCAAAATCATTGAACACAATGAACACATTGAACACTCTCTATGCAGGCGCGGATGCAGAGGGTGGGCCGAAAATCGACGGACGGACGCAGTTCAACGTTTCGATAATACGCCTACGACGAAGTCCGCCGAGTGTTCGCGATCCGCGGTCGTTGTCTGCCGCGCGTGATATATCACTGATATGATTCTCCGCCAGGTCGCGCTGTAAATACCTGTCGTAATATTATTGTATCGGGTGCAATATTTTTTTATTATTAAGTGGTCATTAGGCGGTAGTCGAGGTGAAACAAGACGTATCGATGACATCGATATAGACTATCAATGATATTATAATGTAGTATATACTTTTGTTTGATGACTTTATTGTTTTGAAATTCAAACGTTAACGCGTAATAACGAGCTGAGAAAATTGAAATATTAATGAAAAAAAAAATATATATATATATATAACTCGAAATTACAAATTAAAAAAGATGGGAATAATAATTGTCCGTTAGATTATTATTAGTCGATATCAACGTACGATACTGTAGGTAGTATAATAGGTACGTTAATACTATGTGGACAACAATATTCAAAATCGACAAAATCTGTGTGTTCATAGTCCAGAACTAAATATTAATGAGTTCCGTGTAGATTTTGAGATATCTGCACACAATGCTAAATCGTTATCCCAAAATGATTACGTTCTTGAAACATATATGGTACTTCTTAATTCATAATTTAATCCTACATTATGGGCAGGACATCCTAAAGAGTAGTAAAGACGAAACACGTAGGTACTACAAACTTTGCAGAATCGTTTTATAGACATTTTAATCAACAATTATACACTCTATATTATATGACAAAATTGAAAATATTCGTCTGGTGAAATAGACCAAATTAAGTGGGAAATTACGGAAAATAATAGACACATACCTAATTCTTAATATTCTATTAAAATCAATAATTATTAATAATTTATTAATATAAGCTAATTATTTGACGCAGCCTGTATGATGATTGTCCTCGGTAGACGTGAACGTAGTCGTCGTAGGCCGGTCGCGATAGTCTTAGTCGACGTACTCGCTTGTGACACACACACATACCCTAGGTACGTTAGTGCCTGTGGCAGACGTGGATGCAGAGGGTGGGAGGGACCCACCCAACATTTTTAAAAACAATAATTTTTATTATAAGTTTTATTCTTAAAATCATTATTTAAAAACTTGTTATTGACACCAAATCTGACAACACCGCAAAATTAAAGTCAGGTAAAAACGCTCGCAATCGTGTTTTCGGAAAAGGTCCGTTCGCAATCGTTCCATTCGCAATCGTATATTACCCAAATTATTCATTAGTCAATAGCCATTAAAATACATTTAATTGCATTCCCTATACAAGCATTCTGTCGCATAGTCGTTACTATAGTGAGTAATGATTTTAATGATTTTAATCGTTGACCAGTTTCTATATCTTTATTTATATTGACAGGGCGTTACCCGTTTGTGAATACTTATTTTTTTTTGTGCCTGCAAAAATATAGTTTTTCCTCACAAAAACAAATCTCGAGTACCCAGTTAATTGTACACGGATTTTCAATACTTGTATTAAAATTATCCAAAATTAGAATTTTTGTTTGTAAATACATAAATTATTATACAGTCCTACCTTTTCTTTCATTTTTGAACCAACGTCGCCGCGGAACTGCTTTCGCATTGTCTCCGCGGCGCCAATCACACACAGTTCTATCTATCTAAATAAATAGTATTAAAATAATTTATAATGTTGTTTCAAAACATTTTCTTTTTCACTTGTACGGTTGTAATAACTACCTAATGAATTTGTGTTTATTTTTTAGGTTGAATTTGTTTTTAAATATTTTTTATTTCAAATTGTTTATCACGTTAACAATTTTAATTTAATTTGATTTAAGATAGAATGGACTGAAAATAATGACGTGGATGAATGTTGAGGAGCAGTGAAGTATCCAGGATTCATTTTACGGGGGTGTTTTAACATTTAATAGTCATGGTTGGAAGGGAGGCCGGAACCACCCCCCCCCCCACACACACACCACCCGCAATACATTAACAAAATCATATATTGATATAAATTATTATATTAATTAAAATTATTATAATTATGGTACGTTTAAGTTTGGATAACACCTTTTTATTTTAAAGCCCATAAAATAAATAATACAATGTAATATAATACTAAAACAACAACTACTACATAGGGCCGATGATGGATGTTCTAACACCCATATTCCCCCCTAAATACGTCATTGTTGAGGAGGCGATAAGTTTGATGAAAACACTTAGAAAAATTAAAATTTTTAGAATAAATATACCTACTTGAATACTTATGAAAAATAGTGTTTCAAATAATATAATTAAAATGATATAAGGTTCAATACTTTTAAAATATTTTTATTTTATAGATCTTGAAAAAATTATATAATTGTTTTCGAGATAATCTGAAATTTTAGCCAATATTAAAATATATTATACATAAATGTTATGTTTACAAAACTGATAATTTATACTGTTTGTAGCATAACAAGAAAATAATATTAAATTATATTGAATACATTGTAAATAAATAGATTATTTTTTCAAAACTACCCTTATAAAAATAAAACCGTAAGAATTATCATAAATCAGTGTGCAGCGTTTAAATAAATTATGATGGTATTTATGGAGGAACGGTATTCTTAAAGTATTTCAGGTATTTAAAGTAATCGAAACACTTTCTATACGTCTGGGCGGCGCCACCTGTTAGGGTCGTCAGGAGACTTGTACGCGGGAACACCCTGTTTGTAAAACGTGTTTGTACAATCAAGTTTATAGTGTAATGAATAAAGACGGCGCCAGGAACTGAGACGTAGTACGTCTTCCCCTCTGCCCATACACGATAATCGCTTACAAGGTCGTAGCCGTTCAATTCGTACTCTCGACAATCGAACACGCACGCACTCGGTGACACACTGACACTGTTAGTGTAGTCGTAGACGGGGCGAGCGTCGTTTTTAAGCCTGCGGCACTAGTCCGCATAGCGGTTTTTATCAGCAGATATTTGTTTTTAGTTTTTTTATTTTTCACCGTCTCTCGACATTTTCATACTCCACGCAGTGAACAATAATAACAACGACAATAACCGGTGCCTCTACGCGCAATAATAATTTTGCCAGAAAACCATCGGACAGTCGGTCGTTTTGCACAACCCACCGCCGCCGCTGCCGCGGGTGTCATCCAAGAATTTGGCCACCAGAGTGATTGGACACTATTGTCAACACCATTAGAAGTTATACGGTCCACATACCACGACCAGACAGTAGTTAACACGCGATCCGGTTTAAACACGTATCGTCCGTCTTTCATCATCTTCGTATTTATGTCTCAAGAATATTCACGATGAATCCCAACAACAAGAAGCTCTACAAAATCGTACTGACCGGAGGTAAGAACGTCTCCCGCATACGCGCGTCGTATTATTTATATTTTGTTTTTGTTATTGTATTTAAACGGATTTCGTCGTACGAGTGCATAGCCCAAATATGAATATTTTGTTAAGAGCTTTTCCGACAACAGGTTTCCAATTTATGGTTTTTTTCTTTAAGAATCCACCGACATAGAAAGTAAATTGACAAACCGATTCCGTTTTCCCTCATCGGCTGCCCGGCAGTATATCCCGATGAAGGTAGTTCGGTATAGATATGGTGCGCAGTGTAAGATGTTTAAGGCGTAAAAAAAAATTACTAATATTATTTAAAATGGTGATAAGTATATATTTAGTTAATTTCAAACATTTAAATGAAACATAAGTAACATTAGCCTTATCTATCGATGTTTTTTCGTTTACCTCAGTTTTTTATTTGAAATGATCCAGTGTGGAGATAATAATAATATTGATACAATAATGTAATGCAGCGGTTCCCAAACTGTGTACCGCGATCACTTCCTAAGGGTAGGATATTAAGGCCCTTATTAATGTCATAACAATATACATTATTGAGTGCATTTGAAATATGTAATAGCCACTTTTCTTAGAATAAAATTTAGGTACCAATTTAAAATAGGGACTTAAAAAATTACAAGTAGGTACCTAAATATTACATTTTTTATCAGTTTATTTGAATTATTAAACAATTTAAAAATTAAGCAAATATGAAATTTGACTATGGTTTTACTGAACTTCATAATGTAAACAATTATGTGTGAATAATGTAAAATCAATATTATTTATTAATGTAATGTTAATATAAAGTCACAGATATTTACTGTATGCACATATTTGTTGTAAAAAAAAATATATATTAAATATAAATAAAATAATTATATATATATTGATAATTAATATAATATATTCGTTAAAAAAATAAATAGTATTTTAAATACACTCAACAAAATAATAAATAAATGCCACTTGCTATTCTTAAAAATAAAATCGAACAAGTACAAAAATAAGGTCGTTTCATTATTATACTACGAATAATATATCATTCATTCTTAGGTTTTAATACAAAAAATTCAATAATGATTCCTATTTAGTATCCTGGAATATGAATTTCTTAAGTTTTGTGTACAATATAAATAATATAATATCCTTTTAAAGCTACTCCTTAAAGTATAAACTGAATATAAATAATATTATATTATATTAAATTTATTTTTCGACTTCATCGCATATTATTTGTTTGTGTTGTATATTATAGTTTTATCTAAAAATATTTTTATTTATATTAAACCAACCCGCAGCCTTGAAACAGTTGTAACATTTTGTACCTATTGTAACATTTTATAAGTATCTAATAATGGGTTTTTAATTTTTACATTTAATTTTCTCATTTTTGTTTATAAAAAATAGCTTATATCGAGAAAAATAATATAATAATAAAAGAATTCTTTGGGCGTGTCCGTTTCGACCAAAAATGACCTTTCTCTTTCTCGGTTAGGTATCCTATTATAGGTATTTTATCGTTATATAATGTCCGTTTCATCCGAACTAATTTAGATCAATTTAAAATTAAGTTGGCATTGGTGCTCAGTCAAATTTTGTTATACATTATCTGTAATATCTTGGCATTATTTAGCGAACGCTAATAAAAATAATATGTAAATATATTAATTTAAAATAAAAACACAATCAGAAACAAAAGGTACCTGACCGAAATGGTTAAACGAAATTACCTACTCTATGAGTTTATTTAAAGTACGTGTATAATTTTGTTTATTTGTTTTTTAATAACGCGTTTATATTATGTCGTTTCACCCGTTATTGAATAATACTCGTTAAACCTAAATAATATGATCGCTTTATCCCGTACGCAGCTGTAACGTGTCCGCTCTAGCACTCGAATTAGAGTAATAATAAAGTACACACATTTAACTATGACTTGTCTTTATTAAAACAACACTACATCTTTACGATATTAAAATAAGAATTTAGTAATTACGTTTACGTGCATGCCTGGAATAGAACTCCCCACATCAGCCTATTGCTTGCCTATTTATGCTACTCGCGTGCCCTGAGTCACCTTGTTATGTTCACATACGTATTATCAGAGGTGATATTATTATACTATTACAAATAATAATCTAAAAACTAAATATGAGGTTCATAACAACGCTCAGGGAATGTCAAAAGAGTACTGTGAAGTTCAAACACGATTCTTGGGCGGAAATAGGTATACTGCTGCAATGAGGTCCGGGTGATACGCCCGTTACTCACACAGCGTACGACACCCCTTTGTCGAACTCGACTGTAGCATATTATTATTATGATGCCTATTACTATGTATGTAGGTACGAAAAAAGTAACTGCACTTGAAAATTAAAATCGAATCCTAACTAGCATTAAAAAAAATATTGTTAACTTAATTTTAAATATACTATCTAAAATAATCTGGTCAAAACGGGTCTTATTTTTCCGAATTAATACATCATAACTATTAAAGACAGCACTAGAGGGATTTTGACGGGCGTTAACGCTTGTCACCGATGTATGTGCTACGCTTTTGCCTTTTTTGTCGCACTGGTTTGGCGCTCTATATACTATATATATAATATATAATATTAAAAAATATAGGGGCGGCCAAACAGTCGATCGCGATCGACCGGTCGATCTTGGACAATTTCAAAGTCGATTGTGTTAGAATTTATTTTTAGAGCCACTCGCCCTATATGTTTCTTAATAATTATAGTTATTCAATAATAAAAAAAAATTTATATGGAAGTCGATCCTCAAAGGTGAAGTACATTTTTAGTAGATCGTGACCAAAAAAAGTTTGGCCACCCCTGAATTATATATGGAGTGCGTTTTCGTCAAACATTTTTGACGCGCAATACACGCGCGTTTTCACCGCTTGTCAAAACCGCTCTACTGTGGCTCGATCCTTATGATCAAAATAATATATGTTTTGCTAATTTTTGGCTGGACGAAAAAAAAATTTCCTGTTTAAAACATTGACTCAGTTCACCCTATTAACGACTATAATATTTATAATAAGCTCACTGAGTATAACGAATAATATGTATGTATATTTTGTAACGTATATAAATGAACATTTGCCTTAAGTTTTTAAATGTTGTATATAGTCTCTATATTGCTTAGATGCAAGTAGTAAAATAATTTGACATTTTTCTTATATGAAAATAAATTATAGTAATAGAATTTATCTATTACTAATGAGTAGGTAATTATTATTTAATTAAATTACTTATTAGTAAAAAAAAAGTTGTAAACCTATTTAATAAATAACATTTTATACATCTAATATTTTATACTCTTTAAATTATTATTATATTTAATGCACTGAATTCAGTTAAATTGTATAAAATATTTTGACGTTGGTACCTATGCAAATTAGGCAAATTTGAATTTTTTTTTAATGAAGAATTTTTTAAATATTTATCATTTCCAGAGTCTAGTCGCAAAAATAGTTGATCGTATCGATACTCATATAAAACAAATATTGTACCTATTGTACAATATTTTACAATAAATTATTAACTTAACTAGAAAATATTGTCATTGATGAAAGGTAAATCAAAAAATAAATAGATCTCGGGAAATTAGGTGCATTATTTCTAAATATAAAATCGTTTTTATATTTATATTTAGAAATATTGGTGTTTTTTTTTAGCTTCATTCAGTGATTCTTTTCAATGTTAAAAAACTCAAACTTTTATTTTAATTTTATAAATTTCACTACCCATTACCTATTTATAATTCTTTTTTTTATCTTTAATTGGAATTTTATTATTCATACAATGTGCTTACAATATGATATTTATTTTTATTATAAAACTAATACACTTAATACAAATGTGAATAAATGCATTAACTTTTTAATTTGTTAAATTTAGGTCCTTGTGGTGGTAAGACAACGGGACAATCAAAACTATGTACATTCTTCGAGAATTTAGGATGGAAGGTTAAAGTTATGATTTAAATTTATTGTTAAAATAATTTATTGAAATTGTATTTATTTTTTAGGTTTATAGAGTTCCAGAGACTGCTAATGTTCTATTAAGGTAATATATTTATTTGTATTTAAATTTTTAAATATTTTTAAATAATAAATTAACATTCAAATTTAAGTATGAAATGTTACATATTTAATTGCGGTTTTTTTTCTTATTTAATATCATAATTCTTATTAAATTGTAATTACTTATTCATCTTTCATCATAATATTTTGATATTCATAAACCTTAAAATAAATAATTTATGAAAGCAATAAGACTTGATTAATCAAATAATTTATTGTTTTTTTTTCTATTGATAAAAATTAACTTTTAAAATTTTTATAATTATTTGTATTTAACGAAAAATTAATTAAGATATTTCATTTTCTATATATTTCACAAATATATTAACACTATAGGAAGAGTTTGATATAATAAAAAAAATAAGTTATAATATATTATACTAATACTATTTTATAAACCCTAATTTTAGGAATTATTATTTATTCATAAAATCTCGAGTATAACAATAAAAAAACTTTAAAATTAGATAAAACTAGATAAGCTTAACACAATGTTTAATCTTATGTTCATAAAAAACTGATATATTTCAATATTTAATTTGTAAGTAATAATAATTATAATATTGCAGTAATAGTATACCTTTATATAATTAATTTTAATATTAATTGTTTTTTTTTACAGTGGAGGTATCAAATTTTCCGACTTAAGTGAAGATCAAGGTAATATATTTCTAAATAATGTACCTATGATTATTTATATTTTATTTATCTAAATCATGTTGTGTGTGAGTATCAATTATATCGTTTAACTTGAGAATAATAAAAAATTTTATATTTTTTCCAGCCATCAAATTTACTCATATACCTACCAAGTTTTTTTTCACAGGCATGATTGTTTTTACTTTCCATCTATTACTCATTTTTCCAAACGTCATATTATTTCGTCGGTTTTTAATTTTTAATTTCTATATTGCTAATCTTTATTAGCACATCTCCATTATTATGACTATGAATATCATTTATAAATCTTTATTCTTTAAGCTTTGCTGAATTATTTAATAATGTCTTGTCATTCGCCTCATAATATTATTTTTGTTTTCCATTACAGTCGATACATTTCAAGAAAATCTTCTCAAAAGTATGTTAAGTATAGAAAATACGTATTTTGAGCTGGGAAAATCATGTGACCAAAACTGTCTAATCATTTGTGACAGAGGTGCTATGGATGCTGCTGCGTGTAATATAAAAAATATTTATTTGATATTATAAATATAAATTAAATTATAAAATAAATATAAAACGAAAATAATTCAATTAGAAGTACCTTTAGGCTATAGACATTAAAATGAAAAAAAGAAATATGAGATGTAACTGATTAAAAAAACTCGAACAGTTTAAATTACTAAATAATATTTCTAGTTCAGATTTTTATATTTCTCAACAGTTATTTAATACTTTAGTTTGTGATTTGTGAAAGGCGAGAGGAGAAATGAATGTATTTTTAATCATTGTTTTAATAACTTCTGATCAATTTATTATTATATTAGATTTTTAATTATTTTCAATTATTTTTTTTTTTTTTACTGATAATTATTTTTGTATTGTTTGACTAATAACTTAGTTATTAACTAAGTTTATAACTAAATATAATGTTCAATTATTTAAATTGTTCTCGTTAAAAATACAATAAAAACGCATATGCTACTTAATAGAGTAGACTTAAATAAATATTTATTCATGTAAATTAATTTATTTTTTTTTGGTTACATTTAATTATGCATTCAAAATATTTAAAGTAAAAATCAGTAGACCAGAAAGTATGTCGTTAAAATAGCTTAAAAATAAGTAAATATACTACTTTTCACAGCAACACTTTACAATTGCTATTTGATTAAACAATATTGAAAATTAACCATTTATTAATATACAGATATACCTAGTCATAAATGGGATCGGATAATGAAAAATAACGGTTTGAACGTAGTTGACTTGAGAGACAATCGTTATGATCAAATAATTCACATGGTGTCCGCTGCATGTGGAGCTGAAGACTTTTATACAACCGAGGTAAAGATCTCTAAAAAAACTTTTTTGTTGTATTTAACATAATTAATATTTAACGTTTATTCAGGACCATGCGAGCAGAAGTGAAGATGTGGCTTTAGCTAAAAATCTAGACGTCAAAGCGTCAACATCGTGGATTGGACACCCATATTTTGATGTCATTGATAATTCATCAGATTTTGAAAATAAAATACGCAGAATGATAGCTGTAAATATTAATATTAAATCAACTATTATTGATAGACTCCGAAAATGTTTTTATTCTTTTAAAAACCCTTAATTAGGCTGTTTGTCAGAAATTGGGCATAAACACTGATGATAGTTTGGCAAAAAATGCGAAAAAACGTAAATGGTTAGTGAAGTATTTGCCTGATGATCAGCTGTTCCCTCCATTTCAAGATTTTGAGGTCACACACTACTACTTGCAGACATATACAAAAAACATGCAATCTCGCTTACGAAAACGAGGACAAAAAGGTTATTTATGCATCTTTACTTACATGGTATGCTGACTCTGATTGAATTTTTGCTTGTTTATAGGCCATTGGAATTATACACATACGATTCGTAAGCCTAAGGTCCAAGATCAAGTGGTAGAAATTAAAGTACAGCTCAGTCATAGGAGCTATTCAAGTTTGTTGCTATTGACAGATGAAAAGCACTATCCAATTTATAAAACAAGACGATGCTTTATATACAACAATCAGTATTTTCAGATGGACATCTATCGTAAACCATGTCATAAAAGGTACATAACGAACAACTTTAAAACCATCTTAGAGTTATAACTAGATATTATAATATATTGTTTTGTCATTAATACTTTTATTTGGTTTTAGGTGTAAAGGACTAATATTACTTGAGACGCATTCCGTTCTAGAGGATCAAGAGCTTCTTGACCGCTTACCAAAATTCCTAGACATTGAAGCCGAAGTTACTGGTAACGCAGCTTATTCCATGTTCAATTTGTCACTAGTTGAAGATTGGGAAAAATCAAAAATATTTTGTCACTAGGTACCTATAAGTATTTACTTTCCTAGTGGTTATTTGGGAGTAATGTTAAGTTAAGAATTTAATTAATAATAATAATATTTATTTGCAAATAATTTCATTTTGTATAATATGAGTATTTTTTTTTTTTTTTTATAATAATATTAATAAGTATTTTAATTATTTAATTTACCCCATTAAGCAAAGCTTGTGGCAAGATAAATGAGTTGATAGTATACAATAATAAAAAAAATCTACGTATTTAAATTTACAATATTAAAAAAATATTAGAAAATTATACATGTACAGATACAAAAATAAGTAATTACGTAATTAAAATATTTACAACCCTCCTATAAGTTATGCTTGTGTTGGAGGGTTTTTATAGAGTTCACAATCACAATAGATGTGTTTATTATTTTAGTATTATGTTTGTATAATTTTAATATCACTTAAATTTATAAACTTAAGTTGTTTTAAATTATGAAAATCAAATATATTAATTTTAAGAGTTCTACATAAGTTTATTGAACATTTTGCACCAACATTTTTATTGATTATTAAAGTTTTAATATTAATATTTTCTTTATATTTAGTGTCCTAGTACTATACTCGTGTCTCTTGATCAACAATTTCTATTGTATTACCTATATCTATTTTTAAGTAAGACAATTAAAATGTTTCTAAAATACAAGGTTTTAATAATATATATATGTATATATATTAAGTTCATGGTACACACGGGAATTATTTGTATATTTTTGTTTATTTGTTAAGAATTTTATTTGGCTATTTACAGTTGATTTTATAACTTAATATGAGAGTCATATACCTGTCCTCATACCTTTATCCTACAACTAAGGATTTATTGAACAAGTAATATTAAGTAATAAGTATTTTAATATCTATATTAAATATATATATTTACACCATTAAAAATGTAAAAGGTATTTTGTGAATTCAATTCAGCGAAATTTATTGTTTAATGAATTTATATGAGGAGTCCATTTAAGTTTATTATCTATTATGATACCAAGGTATTTTAAATGATTTACTGATAGTGAACTGATAGCCTTTTTTTTTGGATATATTATAATAATTATTTGTTGAATTAACTAGTGTTTTATACATCGGATATATGTTTTCAAAATGTATATTAAACTAGTAAATATATTTAGATTTATTTCTAGTAAATTATTATCAAACCAGGATATACCTAATATTTTTTTTTAATAATATTTAAGCTTGAAAAAAGTGAGTCAATAGATTAGTATTGAATCAAAAATTGACGTATCATTTGCATAACAAATAATATTTGATTTTATGTCAAGATTCAGCAAATTTAGGTATACCAAATTATTTTATTAGATTTTTTTCAAATTATATCCCAAATAGCATTTTCCAATGTCAAACCTTGGATCACCATTTAGATTTAATCGAATCCTAAATATTTAATCATCAAGTTTTAATATTCATTATATTAACAGTGATTTTAGATTCTGAACGAAGTGATGAATGTATTGGTTTTACAATGATGTGTGTTTTTTTTTTTGTGTCTGTGTACAGCATAACTAGTCGAAATAATGCTCCAATTTCAAACTATGGGGGTGGTTTCCGATGTAAAAGTGAATATCCTTGGTTCATTATAGAGGTAAAAAGTTAACGTTTTCCAACAGTTTTCAAAAAAATCGAGAAAAACAAAAAAAAAAATGACGAAAAAAGGCAATTTTTACGCAAAACCAGTTTTCGACCAAATCGATTTTTTTTTATGATTGTAATTCAAAAATTAATTACTGAAAATACTTGAAATTTTCACCAAATGTTAATATCAGTGGTATCTGTATATAGTTAAATTTTCAAAAAATTTTGACTTTTTTTGAATTATTTATAGACCACTGACATTTTCGATTTTTTTGAAAAATTTTTTTTAAAGTGTCGATAAAATTTTTTTGGCCTTATCAAAATACTTAAAAATTTAATGCAAAGTTCCTCATAAGTTATTATTATAGTGATTGAAAAATTATAAGAATACATAGGCACAATTTTTTTTTATTAGCATTTGAAGTTCAAATATTGACAAAAATTCGTCAAAATTATGAATATTTGCAAATTATTTTGTAGGTATAATTCATAAAAATGTTTGTATAGGCAGCTAAGAGTTGAAAATTTAATACAAGATTTTTCATAAGTTTAGCTTACAATAATTATAAAAGAACTTAAATGTTGGTGTATTCAGGCCATTAAAACATAAACCATCTTTTTCACCAACCACTGGAAATTATATCCTAGGCTGACAAATCATCTTCGTTCAGAATCGTTTTTCGTATACAATGATACCTATCATTGCATTCAAATTTAACCTACCCTAGTTCGAGGTCAACCCCACCCCCTAATGTACAGCAGAACGGAACCCACTTGCTCAATTTTTTTTATTTTAATGGTAGCAATAGTCATTGTACATTTTTAACCATTATAATATGGAAAAGTTGAAACTTTCAAACAACAACCACCACCACAGCAACAACAGCACTTATCAATGCCTCTTGTGACAAATTGTGTAAAAACTCCTTTAAGCTTGTTATTTTTTAAATAGTTTAAATTGTATACTAAATATTTAATATTTAATATGAAGTAATTATACTTATTGATTTAGGTACATATATTATATATTATACAATATTAGTCTTGCTAATATGTACTTTTTTAAATTTAAATATGTTTTAATTAGCTTATAATCTAAGTTTTAAAATAAGTTAATGGTCAAATATTAAATATATTGGGTTATTGTTTATAATGTCGGTATATTCTTAAAAAAAATTTTTCGATAAAAAAAATATACAAATTTCGTTAGTATTTTCACAATAGTTTAAAATTATTGGGCCCATTACATCGTATTTCGCCTGGGCTTTTTTCCTTAAATCCACCACTGATACGAAATATTTTGAAAATTAAATTATGCAAAGAAAATGCCAATCTAAATAACTAGTGAAATTTTTAAGTATCTACAATTTAGACTTTTTGAATAGTAACAAATATTTAAAATCGCAATAAATAAAATAATTAATCGTTATCGTTACGCAATTTCGTAAAAATTTAAAATTCAAACGCACTTAAAATTTTTCCTTTAATGATGCTTTAAGTTTTCTCTACAGCTACTTGAAGGACAACTTATGGAAAACTCAGTGTTGAATTTTTTAATTGAAGATATAAACACAAACAATTTTATGATTTTTCAATCATTATAAAATTACTTGAAAATTTTCGTGATTTTGACATATTTTGTAAAAATTTGAACTACAAAGCGCTTATAAAAAAAATTGTTTTTTTTTTTGTTCTTCCTTATAGTGCGTACACAAATAAATCTGAAGAATTTCCGGCTTGTGAGCGTGCCACATACAGCTGTCCATGTGAGAAGCATGGATTTTCTGAATTCAGTCCACATACTTGTAGCGTTTATACTTGTGCTTTGTTAATGGTCATTGCAAAGGCGAGTAACGAGTAGTGCCGCAACTACACTAATTTGGGCCCGTCTGTAAATAAAATTATTGCTCACCCCCCTCATGAAAAATTAACGAATTGTAAAATTAATTATTTCAAATTTGTAAACATAATTTGGAATTTGAGTTTTTACTCATACAAAATAAGGTTAACATAATTAGAACATATAGAGGTATTTGAAAATAAATAAATGTAATAATTTGTAGTCTATTTTATTCATTTTAAATTTAAATAAAGAAATAAATAATAAAAAATTTTCCTATAATGAAGCTTTGAGTTTTTTCTATAGTTATTTAAAGGAAAATTTATGGAAAACTTCGTGTTGAATTTTTTAACCTTAGATATGAATACAAACAATTTTGTTAATTTTTAATTACAAAATTATTTGCACATTTTTGCGATTTTGACATATACCGTAAAAATTTTAACTTAAAACGTTAATAAAAAAAAAAATGTGACCAACGATTTTTGGTTTTTTTTTTTTAACTACAGTAAGAACGACATAAGAAGTTTTGTATTAAATTTTTAAGTTTTTTTGAGAATCCAAAGTTGTTTTATTGACGTTTCAAAAAAAAATTCCAGTTGTCTATAAATCTATAAATATCTAAAAAAAAGCCATAATATTTTGAAAATTAAACCGTATATAGATAACGCTAACACAAACCTTTAGTGACAATTTCAAGTATTTACAATAATTCGTTTTTGAGTTACAACAATATAAAAAAAAAAAAACATTTTAAATCATTTTAATCATTGGGCCTCCATTATAGATTGGAGCCCTGGGCCCGTGTGTTTAACACACGTAACACACCCGGTTATTGCGGTACTGGTCACGAGTTCAGTAACTAAATACATGCTTCATCACTTCAATGTACTCTTTCCATTACTTGTTCTAAATATTGTATTAAATATTAATAATATAAATATCTAATGTTAATAAATAAATATTTAATTATCATAATGATTTTAGACTCCGGTTCAATGAGGTTTATTAAGTTTGTGAATAAGATTCGCATTAGGACATTAGTTAATTTAGCTGAAATGTATTCAACATATAAACTACGTACCATATTTAAGTTTATTTGTTGTGAGACTAACTTTATTTAGATTTAATAAATAATATTATGATTGGTAGGATTAAAATTGATTAATTAATATAATTTAGTGAATTAGTAAAATTACCAAGTATTTAAACAGAAAATTAAATCTTGTTTAACATTAGTGACTACATATCATCATAATTTATTATTTAAATACTTTTTATTTTTATTTTCTAATATTAATTATAAAAATTTTAAATAATTGCAATGGAGTTTATTATAGTATTAAGGGGGTGTATGGCAAAATCCCCCACGGATCTGTATACCATTAATTATTCCAGCACCCCCTAAATTCATATCCAATGTGCGCCTATGTAAGTAAATGCCCTATACATTTCTAATAGTTATTATTATTCATTGTAATTTAACCAATTCAGGTAGGTACTATATATATATTACTCTACTAAATATTTTTTTTTACATCTAGGTACTTACTAACTTCAAATACTGTATGATGTACTGTTTTTCTACTTCTAATATCAACTTTTGAAAAAAAAATGTATGCACAATTTATTGTAATAATTGATAAGAATTGCTTCTCTAGTACACACTTGGCTTAAAGGGGATGCTGCTATTCAATGTATACTATGTTACTGTAAATATATCACCTGTTTATTTTGCAAGAGAAAATAAAAATAAATAAACTATGATATTTTTAAGTAAATTAAAAATTTGACTATATATACATAGTTCTAGTTATAAACTGAATAATAAGCGGGTACATAGCCACGAAATGTCTATTAGAAGGGCCAACCACTTTTGGCCCTTACATTATTTTTCATAATTTGCCTCCAATGAGAAATTTATAAAACCTATTGAAGACTTCTATCTCCATACTCCCCAAATTCCACAAGCAGAATAGCAAGAATATTAATAATTTAAAATTTACCTTTAGTTGGTTAAAAAAATTATTTTCATATCTTAATAAAAATCAAAAATACTATTTAAGCAATGTTAAAAATTCATGTCATGTATATAAATATAAAACGTTTAAAATACAATATTTATGTAAATACCAAACAATTCAATATAAAATTATTTTATTATTTTTGTGGTACTCAGAAAACAATTGCACAAAAACATCTAAATCAGATTTTTTTTTAGCTTATTGAATCTAAATTAACTAGACAAGTATTTCTCATTCGATTGCATTTAAAGTTTTTCAATTGTCTATGACAGGAAACATTTATTTTATATACTGCACTGGAATCTAGAAAAGTTTTTATAATAATTGTTAGTTTATAAGTTTTGTTGAATGCAAGCTTGTTCTTTCATATAGATCAATTGATTTAATTAGGTTTTTTACTTTAACATTATAATGGTTTTAAAAAATTTTAATAGTTGGTAATTTTTTTACTTTTAATCATAACCTATCTATATTAAGGTTAGTAAACAACTATATGATTCAATTATTTAGTACTTAAAAACTGTTCACTTTGAGTGTGTAAGTAAGATATTGATGCAACAAACCATAATTATCTGTTAATGCATTTTCTAGTACTTTAATTTTTTTAATTATCTAATACAGATATGATTACAATATGTAGTCTTAATTTTTAAATCATTTATTTATGTGATTTGATTAGTTTCAAAAGAGCTCAGTATTTGACACTAATTCTTATTTGATATTATTTTAATATATAAATAGTCAATAGATCCTAATTTAATTTAAATTGAATGTTTTTTACGAATATAAAATATAATATAAGTAGTAATGATATATCTATCTATTACAAGTTTTATAATAAATAATACACACTTAAATAATACATAAGTTAATTAAAAATATTAAAAAAAAAAAAAAAAATGTATGTAAAATAATTGAATTCAAATAAATGTAAAAAACATAAACACATATCTACAAATAATTAAAGTGGTTCAAGTTAGGTTAGGTTAAGTATTAAGTCATAGTAAAAATGTTTAAAATTAGAAAATAGTGTTCTATCACACAAAAGTAATAAATTTATACTTCAAAAATGTTTTTATTAGGTATATTTTAGAAAATATACTTGGACCATTCATCTAATTGACTTCAACCACCTTAAAAAGCCTTTGGTTTTTATTTTTTTATAATAAAAAAAAAACTAATAATACACAAGTTAAACCAAAACTAAAGAAATTAAAAATAAATAGTTATATAAAATGATTCATTAATGCATTAATAATAACATTTACCTAAAAACAATAAGGTAGTTCTAGTCAGACATACAATAATGAAGACAAAAGTAAAAAAAATAAAGAAAAAAAAAATAAGTAAAAATAAATATTTATTTTACATTATGAATCTCTTTAAGAGTTATTGTTATTATTTTATGCATTGTTTATAATTAAAAATGTGTCATTTTATTGGAAGACATAAGTTACAAAAAAAAAAGCTTATAAGTATATTTTAATAAAAGAATAGACATCTTCTCTACAAAAAAGGCACTCACTCGTTTCTTCTGCACATTTGATACAGGTATAGACATGCCTACAAGGTAATAATACTGTTGACATTTCTTCTTTACGACAAACTTTGCAAAGCTTTGGGTTCAGTTCATTGTCTGAAGAAATTTTTGAACTGCACGGTTCTAGTTTGAGATTTTCATTATTTTCATTGTTCATACATAAATGTATTCTCATTAATCTTGTGCATGCCATTCTACACATAGAGCAATAATTACACGTTAAAGCACATTCAATGCAGGTAATGGCATGACCACAAGGGACAATAGCTATTTCGACTTCTTCCCTATAGCAAATTTTACATAACATATCATCTGGCAATAAATTAGGTGCTAGCTTTTGAAAATGATGCTCATCAATTTTTTCAAATAATAATTTGGTAATGTTTATCCCCATAAAATGCCTATAAAAAAAAAATAATAAAATAATAATAATAATATATATATGTACATAAATATATAAAACATTTTGATGCGTAAGTCGTGGGATCTGGTATAATTAATAATCTTACTAGGGGCAATCAAAAAGTAAGTTGCATTGGGCCTTATACCCAACCTTATATTATAACCTTATATCTGCATTGGTAAGTAGATATTTTTAATAAAATTTGGTGTTAATAGTTGACTATCATGGCTACTACTGCAGTTATGTTGTTAAATTTGCACAATGACCCAATTTTTATGGTTAAAAAATTGTAAACCAGTACAAATTCGTAGAGAGTTGTGTGAAGAGTACAATGTAAAAGTTTGCTTGAATGGAGACAAACAACTTCACGACGAAAATAAAAGCGTAAAATGCAACTTACTTTTTGATTTACATTTAATTTTGTAAAACAATCACCCAACAAATAATGTTCTAAACCTAAATTCAAATTATACAGTTAGATAAACCAATAATACCAATTCCAATTTTAAATCCCCTATACTATTTATGTTCAACAATCTATGCAGTTCCAACTAAACTACAGATTTAAAACGCCTAACTCTTTATCCCGTCAAACCGCAACACAGCGTAATATAGTTATATATTATTAACAAAATAAAATCATTTAAAATTTCCAAATTCTATTTGTTAGAATTATTAAACAAATAACAAAAAAATAATTATTATAAATTAAAAGACGCATTTCTTATTAAATGGTTGTATTTATTCAATGAAACGTACTTTTTTGTTGATTGTATACTCATTTTTGATTTGAGAGTGAGTGTATTTTTCGTTGCAGCAATCAACTTGAATAATTTCTAGAAATAAAATACAAGTCAAATTTCAAATATTGTTTCAAATGTAGTAGAATTATTAAATTACCAGTTGATCGGATTTTATTTCATCTATTTCCACGGCATTCACCCAGTCGCAAAAGCTTTTGCCTTTCTTTAAAATCAAATAATTACATGTTTTTGACTTTTCGGCATGTACTTCCCATGGTTCAAAGTCTTCATTACATTGAATGGTAGTAACACCACAATAGAAACAAGTCAAACTATCAGTATAACCATTGCCTAAAAACATAATAAAATATTAAAATGAACGATGAAATATTATCAATATTATTATCATTTTACCTGAATAAAAAAATCCAGCTTTGCATACAGCATTAATGTCTAATTGCAATGATATCACACATCTATTAAATGAATTAAGGCGGGCTTGAAAAGCAACCATTGTTTCATAAAATAAAGGATTTATGAATAACACAATACCCTCATCATGTAACTTATCTTCAATTGTTTTTACTTCTAAACTGGTTAAGCCATAGGGACCAGAAGGATTGTTAAAATGTCCTAAAAATGATTAAATTTTACAATTATTTCAAGCAATCTGCAAAAGTTAGAAATTATCATTTTTTTTATCAGACCCAAGTCTATTTAAACTGTAATAAAAATAGAATATCCTTCAAATTTTACTTTATAATAATTATTATTAAAATTCAAAAAAAGTCTGTAACAAAAATTTGATAATATTTATTGTAGATACATAAATAACATATGTTTTTCACATATATGTATTTGTGTCTAAATGTTTTTCAAAAAAAAAAAATCAATTAATAATTAAAATTTAAAGTTGGTTCTGATGCTTATAGGTATACGATTTATTATGAATTATGATATTGAAATTTGTTGGAATTAATTGCAAATAATTATTTAACTAATACACGAGTTCTCTTTTTTATGATGATTTTTCAGTTATAGTGATGTTATTAAAAACATATAATATTTACTTCAAAATCTATTACATTAATTCAATACAATTATAAAAATAATAAATATATGTGATATTTACTTTTGTATGAAAGAACAAATGGACATGTTGGCATATGAAACATATGTTCACCCATTGGAGTATCTTTTTTGTCCCATCTATCAAAGTCTTTCAAGCACTTAAAACACACTACATTATCTCCAACACCTGTGTAAAAAAAACCAGCTTTGGCCATATCACGAGGTTTCAAAAAGCTAACAGGCCAGTCTTGAAATGTATGCATACGACCTTTAATTGTCTTCATCTATAAAGAAAAATAAAAGGTAATTAAAAAATATTAAATTTATTTGATATTTACTTACAGACTGTCGAACAAATCTACATTTTTTAGTAGCGAGACTAAAATGTTTACATAATGGTTTATCACCACTTTGCCATGTAGAAAGTCTTAATTGGCAATCATTACATTTCACTAGATCTCTAACGCCTAAATAAAAAAAACCAGCTTGGGCCATTTCAAAAGGTGTTATAAAAGTTAAACTCCAATTTTCATTAAAGGTTCTCAAACGACTTTCAAAATCCATATCAATATCCATCTGCAAAGAAAAACACATATCAATTAATTTGCATTTAATAAATAAAAACATCCTTTTCATACTCAATATCTAACTTAATTGGGCTATAGAACTATAAGAAAAATACACAAAAATATAAATATTTTATAAATTAGATTTAACTTAAGTTATAATAATTCTATAAAATATTGACACGTATTAACTATTTAAAAATTCAATCATCTGTATACATTCATAATACAATAAATTTTAAATTTTAAAAATATAAATAAGCACATAACTACATAAATTGATATCTTATTATTACTTATTATAAGATATCCGTAGCTTAATATTTTAATGATGCTTATAATATTTAAACTTAATATTATTTATTAGTTTATGAAATGACAATATTATATAAGTTTAGATTAAAAATAGATAATTGGTAGTATAAAAACATAACTAATCAATCATAAAAAAGTTAATGTAAGTGACAAACACTGCGAAAAATGAAACATGCATAAAAAAATACGATGACCAAAAATTATTAAAAATCGATTGTGACTGTTGTCGCTCGAAAAGCAGACTAAACGATTAGAGAACATTATTGAAAACTTTTATGATTTTAAAGACAAATAAAAAGAGAACATCTTACCCTGTATTCGGTGCTAGCGGGTTTGTGTTTGGATTCACAAAATATGTCGTTGACGGACAAATAAAATAGTGATGAAAACAAGCACGAGTATTAGGGGCGCCGAACGAAAGGTGACTGCGACTTCTGAAACTTTGAATATCATAAACTCATATAAACACTAACTGGTCTCAGTAACTCTCACTCACACATCGCTGATGAGTGATGAATGTAGTTGTAGCACAGACTTCTATACTAACTAGATAAGGAACTCATATATTATTTGTATTATTAACATTGAAGCTCGCGTATCAGTTTCCGCTATTTTTTCGGTTGGCAAAACATTACATTTCCTATACAATATGCATTGGAATAACATCGTTTTTAATGGTAAAATATAGAAATAAATGAAAAATGATTTCTATAAAATATTCTTAATTTTTTTTAAACAACAGGTTTAGGCATCATAAAATACAATACAACATAATTAATATTTACCATATAATGCCAACCGAAAAACCTGGCTTCAATTGAAAGCAAGAATTCGCTATCTAGTTCTTTATAGAAATCTGTGAGTAGTAGTAGACGTTTTTGAAATTGTACACTGCTGATATACTTACTATCGGTTTACAAAAATGTAGCTTGATATGAGCACGTTTTTTCCGTACCTGACTAATGTTGTAGCTATCTAATTTCGACTGATCCGTGATCGATTTTTAATGTAAAAATAATGTAAACCAATAAACAGTGCCAGAAGAAATACGTTAAAGGCGAATAAAAATAATGAAATATATTTGAACAGAGCGTGCCGGGCTTGGATATCAGCTAAACACAAAGTCATGCCCATAATATTACGTTCAATAAAACGTGGTGGACTGCGGGTTAAGCGGTTAACAAGGAGGAAAATGATAACACGCTCATTGTTTATTCCAATCGAAGTAGCTGAGCTCTGGTGTCATTGATAAGAACTCATGAAATGTAGGTTTTTGGTATTAATTTATTATATATATTATCATAATTCATAATAATATTTTTAATAAAAGATATATTATACTGTAGTCGTAGTGCTATGTAAAATTATAATAAAATAACATTCAGCAATGCGTAGTAAATTATAAGCCATTAACTTACTTTAAATATAATATTATGTTGGACGCCAAATGGCGTCAAACGCGTTAAAACCCCTTCATGCATAGTGTGCCATATGTGGCATAAATTAGTTTTTCGTAATTTGTTGCTGTGAAAATATAGGTATGACGGTTACTGCATATACGGCCAGATTCGGCACAAAAAAAACAAACAATTTTGGTGTAAGGTACATCCATCTAGCGGTAAAATTGTGAAACGTAGATGAAATTTAATTCGCTCCAAATACGTTTGTCACCAAGAGTCGTTACCACTTATTTTATGTTATCTTAACAAAAAATTGATACTACCGAATTAAAAAAAAAATACCATTGTGTTCGACAGTTTGTCAGCTTTATTTTAAAAGTAACTACTAGTTTTTAAGCATAATACTTTTTGAAATATAACAAAAACTTAGTATGTGCCATATTTGACACACTATGCATTCAAAACATAGTAACTGAATTTTTTTTTAGCTCTAAAAATAAAACCTTCTACGTTTTACCACCAACTAAGGTACATCAGAAGCATCCCAGAAGGAAATTCTGATTCAGAACATTCTGACAATGCTAAACCTACCACATTGTCACAATTGCCTGTAGAATCTGATAGCGATAGTTAGGTACAAACAAACTTTTGGTGCATATAGTGCCATATTTGGCACAAATTAAACTTTGATCAACTTTAAGGGAAAGTTTGACTCAAATATTTTTTTAACTATTTTTTTCGTGATACTGACGTCTTTTACTATAACCTCATTTTTTTCGGGGATAGATAAAAAGTTATGCATGAAAGGGTTTTAAAAAGCAATTAAATTGACGTCAGTACGCAGCCAACTTGATAATAAAACGAGTGTTTGGTATTTTAATTTTATTTTATTTTTCATACGTCAATCACTCAAATCACATGATTGTATTGATTGATTATAAAAAAAAAACCATAACGCATAATACTTTAATATCATGTACATATATTATTGTTCTACTGGTAACCAATAATAATTGGAACAATGGAATGGGTTTTATCTTCCAAATAATTTCACATAATAATTACTATTTATAATAGGTATACGGGAATCGGAATCCGTAAATTGCGCTCAAAATGTTTTCCAAAAAGGCGTAACGAGTTAAAAATATGATACAAAGTTAAAGTATAGGATTGTATTTAAATATTTGTTTCTTCAGTTACGTATCTTCAACTCATCATTTTATGAGATCCATAAAATCGTATTCTTCCATAATATAAACATAAGTCACAAATTGTAAACTCATGTAAATACTTGTAATAATTATAATGTTCATTCTTGTATATTAATTTAATGCAGGCTAAAGACCTTCGATGTCGAAGCCATAATAAATAAAAAAAAAAAAAAATGGGAGATGGGTACTAGAGTCTTTCCTTTCTAAGAGGTGGTAATGTATAGAAGATATTTATTATGTATATATTTTCACTTACCTTTCGAACAACTTATGGTCATCAGCTGTATCTTGTCCGACTTGGTGTAGTAGATATTAAATAATCAGAAGAGCAAGAGGTAGATATATTGAAATATTATAACAAACAAATCGAAAGATAGAGTTACAGAAAATTACATTTATTACATTTTATATAAAAATCAACAGAAAAATAGAATATTTATTGAGAAAGTATTAAGTGAGCGACTGAGTGTCGTATTGACTGTCGAGCCCTTTTTATGGATGTTAATATGCCGCCTTTGTACATGAATTTACAGATAGCGGCATTTATCATTCGTATATTGATATCGTTATAATACGTACTATTTTTATAAATTATAATAATTTATGTTTATATAATTGCAAAGATTATTGATTTTCTAAAATTTAAAAATACTTGATTACTACAATGATGTGTGTTTTTTTTTTGTTTTTTTTTTTTGTGTCTGTCGACAACATTTGGAGTAGTAAAAATGCTTCGATTTTTGACTTCAGCCCCTCTTTGAAAAGGAAATTGAATCTAGTTGGTACTTTGGGGGGTCAAAAGTTAAACATTTTCAATATTTTTTAATTGAATCGGGAAAAACGGGATATTTTACGCAAAACTAGTTTTAGTCAAAATCGAATTTTTTATTTTGCTATAACTCAAAAACTAATCGATGTAAATACTTGAAATTTTCACCAAATGTTTATATTAGCGTTTTCCATACACAGTTAAATTTTGAAAAAATTTTGACATTTTTGAACTATTTATAGACAATTGAAATTTTCAATTTTTCTAAGTATTTTTTTTTAAATAACGATAAAAATTTTTTGGCTGACCAGAAAATCTTGAAAATTTAATACAAGGTTTCTTATAAGTTGTTCTTAATGTGATAAAAAAAAATCCGAAATCGTTAGTCACAATTTTTTTTATAAATGCTTAAAGTTCGAATTTATACGAAATATGTCAAAATTGCGAAAATTTGCAAGTAATTTTGTGGTTGGAAAATCGTAAAATTTTTTTCTTTTATAACTAAGTTTTGAAAATTTGGTACAAGGTTCTCCATAAATTTTTCTTCAAATATCTGTAAAAAAAACTCTACCGGATTCAGACAAAAAATTTTTATGAGTGTTTGAAATTTAAATTTTTACAAAACCGCGTTAAATAACGGTTTAGCTTCAAACGATTTTTAATATTTGTTGTTATTCAAATAGTATAAGTCGTAAATACTTAAACATTTACCAGTTATTTAGATTGTCATTTTCTTTACGTGATTTGATTCAAAATATTTTGACTTTTTTTGAGCTATTTATAGACAAATGAAATTTTAAATTTTCCTAAGAATTTTTTTTTGAAGTGTCGATAAAATTTTTTTGGCGGAGTCAAAACGGAGAATCACGGAGAATCATTCATTCTTAGGTTTTAATACAAAAAAATTCAATAATGACACCCATTTTCCATACAGTGTACGACACCCTCTTGTCGAACTCGACGACAGCATATTATTATATTATTATTATGATGTTTATTACTATTACTATGTAGATACGACAAAAGTAACTGTACTCGAAAATGAAAACCAAATCGCAACTCGCATTAAAAAGATGATTGTAAACTTAATTTTAAATGTATCTAAAATAATCTAGTCAAAACGGGTCTTATTTTTCTGAATTAACACATCATAACTATTATAGACAACACTAGAGGGATTTTGACGGGCGTTACCGCTTCTCACCGCTGTATACTACGGTTTTGCGTTTTTGTCGCACTACTTTGGCGCTCTATACTATATACATGGAATACGTTTTCGTCAAGTGTTTTTGACGTGCAATACACGCGCGTTTTCATCGCTTGTCAAAACTGCTTTACTGTAACTCGATCCTTATGATCAAATTACTGATGGACAGATGTTGTATCTAGTCTTTATAGTGCTTAAATGCAAGTAGTTGAATAATTTGATATTTTTCTTATATGAAAACAAATTATAGTAATAGAATTTATCTATAACTAATGAGTAGGTAATTATTATTTAATTAAATAACTTATTAGTAAAAAAAAAGTTGTAAACCTATTTAATAAATAACATTTTATACATCTAATATTTTATACTCTTTAAATTATTATTATATTTAATGCACTGAATTCAGTTAAATTGTATAAAATATTTCGACGTACGCAATTTAGGCAGATTTGAATGTTTTTTTAATGAAGAATTTTCTAAATATTTATCATTTCTAGAGCCTAGCTGCAAAAATAGTTGATTGTATCGATACTCATATAAAACAAATATTGTACCCATTGTACAATATTTTACAATAGATTATTAACTTAACTAGAAAATATTGTCATTGATGAAATCTAGGTAAATCAAAAAATAAATAGATCTCGGTAAATTAGGTTCATTATTTTTAAATATCGATAAAATCTTATTTATATTTAGATTTTAAAATATTTTTAAATAATAAATTAACATTCAAATTTAAGTTATAAATACTGCAAGTAAAAAAAAATTAAATGTCACATATTGAATTGCGATTTTTTCCTCTTATTTAATATCATAATTCTTATTAAATTTTAATTACTTATTCATCTTTTATCAAAATATTTTGATATTTATAAACCTTAAAATAAATAATTTATGAAAGCAATAAGGCTTAAATAATCAAATAATTTATCGCTTTTTTTTCTATTGATAAGAATCAACTTTTAAAATTTTTATAAATATTTGTATTTAACGAAAAATTAATTTAGATATTTCATTTTCCATGTATTACACAAATGTATTAACACTAAATCTCAAGTATAACAATAAAAACTTTAAAATTAGATAAGTAGAAAGGAAGGAGGAGAAATGAATGTATTTTTATTCATTGTTATAATAACTATCAATCAATGAAAATATAGCTGATCGATTTATTATTATATTAGACAAGCTGAACCCGTGTACTTCGTTGCCCGTTAAAATGCCAATTCTATAATATGATTTGAATTTCGAATTTTGATTTGTTATTTAATATTCGGTTTAACGGTGTTCAAAACTTAAACATTGTCATTGACTATTTTAATTTTTGAAAAAACTCGTGAAAGCACCACTTTAAAATGCTAATTTTGTAAAATGCTTTCTGTATTGCACATTAAATGTGTGGAACGATTGTATGAATGTACCGTGTAAATTACAAGCATTGATCTATCATTATTCACGATCTACGTTTATCAGTCAGTGAGTTAGTCAAATAATAATGTTATGGTTATTCTGCTTGACGCTACCAGTGGGACTCTTTTATGATTATGCAAGCAGTATATTATCAGGTAAACTCCGCGAGATGTGTACGTAAGTTTATAATTTATAACCCCTAAGTAAAGATACAGAAGTAAGTAATTACGTAATTAAAATATTTACAACCCTCCTATAAGCTATGCTTGTGTTGGAGGGTTTTTATATAGTTTACAATTACATTAAATGTAGTTTATTATTTTAGTATTATGTTTGTATAATTTTAATATCATTTAAATTTATTCATTTTAAGTTGTTTTAAATTATGAAAATCAAATATATTGATTTTAATAGTTTTACATAAGTTTATTGAACTTTTTGCACCAATATTTTTATTGATTATTTAATTTTTAATATTAATATTTTCTTTATATTATATAGTACAATTTTCGTGATCAACAGTTTCTATTGTAGTATATATATTTTTATATAAGGCAACTAAAATATTTCTAAAATACAAGACTTTAATGATATATATATTTTAAGTTCATGGTACTCATAGCAATTATTTGTATATTTTTGTTTACTTGTTAAGCATTTATTAGGCTAATTACAGATGATTTTATAATCTCAATATGAGAGTCATATCTTTATCCTATAATTAAGAATTTATTGAACGAGTGATATATATAAATATTTTTATATTTATATCTATATGAAATAAAGTTTTCACATCATTAAAAATATAAATGGAATTCTGTGAATTCAATTCGCCGAATTGTATTGTTTAATGTATTTATATGAGGAGTCCATTTTAGTTTATTATATATTGTGATACCAAGATATTTTATACGATTTACTGATTGTAAACTGATAGCCTTTTTATTGGATATATTATAATAGTTTGTTGATTTAACTAGTGTTTTATACATCGGATCTATGTTTTCAAAATATATATTAAAGTAAATATATTTAAATTTATTTCTAGTTAATTATTATCCAGGATATAACATTATTTTTAATAATATTTGAGCTTGAAAAAAGTGAGTCAATAGATTAGTCTTGAATCAAAAATTGCCGTATCATTTGCATAACAAATAATATTTGATTTTATGTCAAGATTCACCAAATTTTGTAGGTATATGAAATTATTCTATTAGATTTTTTTCAAACTATATCCCACATAGCATTTTCAAATGTTAAACCTTGGATGACATTTAGATTTAATCGAATACTAAATATTTAATCATTACGTTTTAATATACATTATATTAACAGTGATTTTTAATATTAAATTCCATACAAATATAATAACGCTGAATAAACATTTAATTTAAATAAGTATTTAAACAAATATTAATAATTTTATGTTCAATAAATTTGAATTTTTAATGATCTTATCAACTTAATATTTAGATTACTTCAAAATTATACTTTTTATTAAACATATAATATTTAATATTACTCAAATATTGTTTTTTGAATATTCAATTAATTTTAAGTTTGTAATTAAATATCCATTATAAATAATAATAATAAGTGTTATATTCCCTACAGAGCGCTATTTAAAAGTTAAATTTAATTTTAAATGAGCAATTTTTTTAGTGAGTGTATGTGGATCATGTAAATGTTTTTCTATGAAATGTTAATATTGGTGTATTTTACTATGTAAAATAAATAGTGGACCACCGCCCGTATAGAGAGGAATTACTCGCACGTTTTTAAACGGTATAGTGTGCTATTGATCAAATTATTCTGCAAATAAACATACCTCTATATAGATGATTTTATTTAAGAGGGTGACTTAAAACGAAAAATTCGGTATTAGGAACATATGCGAAAGATGCGCCTTGTTAGCAGGACAATCATCCCTGTGCCAGATGTAGTTCACAATGTTGTGCGTGAATAGAACAAATAAGATTTCTTTTAAATACAAAACATTCAAAACATCGTTTTCGAACCGAGTGTAGTGGACAGTCGGTCAGATTATACTGTAGATATACTTATATAGAGTGTATTATTCATGAGGGTGACTTAAAACGTAAAATTCGGTATTAGGAACATATGCGAAAGAAGCGCCTTGTTGGCAGGACAATCATCCCTGTGCCAGATGTAGTTCACAATGTTGTGCGTGAATAGAACAAATAAGATTTCTTTTAAATACAAAACATTCAAAACATCGTTTTCGAACCGAGTGTAGTGGACAGTCGGTCAGATTATACTGTAGATATACTTATATAGAGTGTATTATTATTCACGAGGGTGACTCAAAACGTAAAATTCGGTATTAGGAACATATGCGAGAGATGCACCTTTCGGAAAAGACGATCATTCCAGCGCCACCTGTGGTTCACAAAGCCTTTAATGCAGTGCTACGTACGTGAATAGGACGACAGGATTTCTTTTTAATACAATACCTTCAAAAATCGTTTTCAACTCTAATGCATTAGGCTGCCGGCCAGATTAAACTGCATGTATTTCTATATAGATGTTTTTATTTAAAACGCAAAACACGGTTTTAGGAACATATTATGATGCTAAAGAAGTACCTTTCATAAAGAACGATCAACCCACGCGTCGCTTTGACGCGGCTACACTTGATGTATAGCTGCCAGCTAGTAATAAGAGAGATTTTGGTATTTAAAACAAGAAGTCCGAGATGGCTCGTTGTTATGAGGCTCTTCCGTTCTGCAGGTTGAGCATCGTGAGTCGCGAGTTCAATTCTCGTATACTGTGCGTGATTTTTTCATTTAATTTTCAATATGTATCTTATGACCGGCCACATCACGTGTGGCCGTGTCAGCCTGAAGTTTGTAAAGACATTCGCTCTAATATACTTGATTAGAACGAGTACGATTTTCATTTTGATATGTTGCAGTTTACCACGATTACGATGCGGCCATTCAAATAAATAAAAATTGTTTTGTTTCTCATTAAACTCAAGTTTAAAAAAGGTATAAATAATACGGAAAAAAATGTTATAATATTTAAATTCAATTGAATAAATATTTTATCATTAAAAAAAATGATAAATGATTTTCCAACTCGAGGGTCATGTTATTAGTATATGCCGACGACTCAAAATAATTTTTTCGTATTATTAAATCTCCAATGATACCTGCAGATCTAGAAAATAAATAAATTATTAAGGTACACATTTCCGTTTCGCTCTATAATCATTATATGATATTTATCATTTATTTTGTTTTTTTGATATTTTAAATACGATTAGACTAGTTAGGGTGAATTATCTATATTATTTTATAATATTATAATAACTGTAATAAGTTATGATAGTAATAACCAAATTATTAATTATTATGTTAAAAATAATCAAACTGATGGTTTTATTTAAGTAAGTTTATTAAATATTTATTTTCCTGTTACAATGATTAAAAAAGTTAAGACAATATTAGATCAAATGGATCAATACAATAATAAAATAAATAATTTTCAGTTTTAAACATATATTTTAATCTACCTTCTGACAATACTTATATAAAAATAAGTAACAGCAGCTTCCTATAAAAGTATGTCATTTATATACACCGATAGGAATCTTACTTATTTGAAATGCACAGTACTCAATTATAAAAAAAAAATATCGATATAAAACTTATAAGGAGTTTTGCTTGAGTTAATATTCAGATCGTTATTATCAAAAATAAAAAAACATTATCTAAGTATTCAATGTAAGGTTCAATATTGGTTTTGAAGTTTACTAAACAACATTAATATACCGTAAATTGCTGTAATTGCAGGTTTATTCACAAATGTTTATAAATTTAGAACGGCTCAATTGGCGAACTCGGTCAAATATAGAAATTATATTTATAATAATTTATAGGTAGGTAGTATATGTATAATTTGGAAACGGTTAAAAATGTTTATGAAGCCCCCTTTTTGAGGGGTTATAGCTCTAGGGCTATAGCCCCGTAAGCTTCCCTTGTCCGGTTCTGGGTATATATGATCAGCCGCCCACTACACTCGGTTTGAAAACGATATTTTGAAAGTATTTTATAAGAAATCGGATTTGTCCTATTCACGTAAAAAACTGCGTGTAAATCTTTGTAAACTTAGGACGGCGTCGGGACAAGGGGCGACGGGGCGTCCTGTCGACAAGGTGCGTCTTTCGCATATACTCCTAGTATCGAATTTCGCATTTTAGGTCACCCTCTTAAATAAAATGATCTCTATAGATATATCTCCAGTTTAATCTGATCGAACACCTGCAGCGTTCGGTTTGAAAATGATTTTCAAAGGTATTGTATTTAAAAGAAATCGTATTCGCCCTATTCACGTACAACGCCCGTACTATAGCTTCGTTAAATTTATATTAGGTATATTTAAATATAACCAATTGACTTATTGTACTTATTATTATAGTATAATTAGATTAAATATTAATTATAATATTCTAATAATTTGTGTACAATCTTAATATAGAAGGTATTGAATTTAATCAGAAACAGTCCAGTTACAAAAAAATTAAACTATAAAACACTACAAAGCATATTAAGTGAAACCACCACCTTCGCCCCTACTTTATGAGACACTTCTTTATACATACCATATTAATCAAATTAGAGTATAATATGATAGTTGTAACAAAATACTATTATTTATTATATGTTTATTCACAAATGTTTATAAATATAGAACGGCTCAATTGGCGGTCTCGGTCAAATATGGAAATTAGATTTATAATAATTTATAGGTAGGTAGTATATGTATAATAATGGAAACGGTTAAAAATGTTTATGAAGCCCCATTTTTGAGGGGGCATAGCTCTAGAGCTATAGCCCCGTAATCCTCCCTTGTCCGGCTCTGGGTAT
The DNA here is from genome assembly GCF_020184175.1 of Aphis gossypii. Lineage (NCBI taxonomy): Eukaryota > Metazoa > Arthropoda > Insecta > Hemiptera > Aphididae > Aphis > Aphis gossypii. The sequence goes on from NC_065533.1 coordinate 53,768,679, forward strand.
ATATGATCAGCCGCCCACAAAACTCGGTTTTCAAATGTGTGAGCTGAATTTTATCTTTTTTATTATCAAAATAAAATTAAAAACACTACATTTATACATTTAGACATCATTTTTCATAAAAAAAATAAATCTCATTTTTTAAAAATATTATATTATTAGTTAATTTATTAAGTAGTATAAAATGTTGTCTAAATTTATATCTTATTGTGATGGAATATTTTTCAAATGTTTTTAATGAATATTATGTTTTTTATTTTCAAATTAAAATTCAAAACAGTACATTTACCCATAATGTCTAATAAAAAAAAAAAATAAACTGAATTTTTAAAAATATTATATAATTACTTAACTTCTAAGGTTATATTATATTTTTTATAAATTAATATCTTATTATGATGGAATATTTTTCAAATGTTTTAGATGAATTTTATGTTTTTTATTTTCAAATTAAAATTCAAAACAGTAAGTTTACATATAATTTTAAAAGAAAAAGATTATTCTCAATTTTTAAAAATATTTTAAAATTACTTAATTTCTATGGTTATATTATATTTTGTCAAAATTAATACCTTATTTTGATGGAATGTTTTTCAAGCGTGTGAGATGAATATTATGATTTTTATTTTCAAAATAAAATTAAAAACAGTACATTTACCCATAATGTCTAATAAAAAAAAATAATCTGAATTTTTAAAAATATTATATAATTTCTTAACTTCTAAGGTTATATTATATTTTTTATAAATAAATATCTTATTATGATGGAATATTTTTCAAATGTTTTTGATGAATATTATGTTTTTTATTTTCAAATTAAAATTCAAAACAGTACATTTACCCATAATGACTAATAAAAAAAAATAAACTGAATTTTTAAAAATATTATATAATTTCTTAACTTCTAAGGTTATATTATATTTTTTATAAATTAATATCTTATTATGATGGAATATTTTTCAAATGTTTTTGATGAATATTATGTTTTTTATTTTCAAATTAAAATTCAAAACAGTACATTTACCCATAATGTCTAATAAAAAAAAAAATAAACTGAATTTTTAAAAATATTATATAATTACTTAACTTCTAAGGTTATATTATATTTTTTATAAATTAATATCTTATTATGATGGAATATTTTTCAAATGTTTTAGATGAATTTTATGTTTTTTATTTTCAAATTAAAATTCAAAACAGAACATTTACCCATAATGTCTAATAAAAAAAAATAATCTGAATTTTTAAAAATATTATATTATTAGTTAATTTATTAAGTAATATAAAATGTTGTCTAAATTTATATCTTATTGTGATGGAATATTTTTCAAATGTTTTTGATGAATATTATGTTTTTTATTTTCAAATTAAAATTCAAAACAGTACATTTACCCATAATGTCTAATAAAAAAAAAAATAAACTGAATTTTTAAAAATATTATATAATTACTTAACTTCTAAGGTTATATTATATTTTTTATAAATTAATATCTTATTATGATGGAATATTTTTCAAATGTTTTAGATGAATTTTATGTTTTTTATTTTCAAATTAAAATTCAAAACAGAACATTAACCCATAATGTCTAATAAAAAAAAAAATTAAACTGAATTTTTAAAAATATTATAAAATTACTAAACTTCTATGGTTATATTATACTTTGTCAAAATTAATACCTAATTATGATGGTATGTTTTTCAAATGTGTGAGATGAATATTATGATTTTTATTTTCAAAATAAAATTAAAAACAGTATGTTTACATATAATTTTAAAAGAAAAAGATTATTCTCAATTTTTAAAAATATTATAAAACTACTTAACTTCTATGGTTATATTATATTTTGTCAAAATTAATACCTTATTATGATGGAATGTTTTTCAAATGTGTCAGATTAATATTATGATTTTTATTTTCAAAATAAAATTAAAAACAGTAAGTTTACATATAATTTTAAAAGAAAAAGATTATTCTCAATTTTTAAAAATATTATAAAATTACTTAACTTCTATGGTTATATTATATTTTGTCAAAATTAATACCTTATTTTGATGGAATGTTTTTCAAATGTGTGAGATGAATATTATGATTTTTATTTTCAAAATAAAATTAAAAACAGTACATTTACCCATAATGTCTAATAAAAAAAAATAATCTGAATTTTTAAAAATATTATATAATTTCTTAACTTCTAAGGTTATATTATATTTTTTATAAATAAATATCTTATTATGATGGAATATTTTTCAAATGTTTTTGATGAATATTATGTTTTTTATTTTCAAATTAAAATTCAAAACAGTACATTTACCCATAATGACTAATAAAAAAAAATAAACTGAATTTTTAAAAATATTATATAATTTCTTAACTTCTAAGGTTATATTATATTTTTTATAAATTAATATCTTATTATGATGGAATATTTTTCAAATGTTTTTGATGAATATTATGTTTTTTATTTTCAAATTAAAATTCAAAACAGTACATTTACCCATAATGTCTAATAAAAAAAAAAATAAACTGAATTTTTAAAAATATTATATAATTACTTAACTTCTAAGGTTATATTATATTTTTTATAAATTAATATCTTATTATGATGGAATATTTTTCAAATGTTTTAGATGAATTTTATGTTTTTATTTTCAAATTAAAATTCAAAACAGAACATTAACCCATAATGTCTAATAAAAAAAAAAATTAAACTGAATTTTTAAAAATATTATAAAATTACTAAACTTCTATGGTTATATTATACTTTGTCAAAATTAATACCTAATTATGATGGTATGTTTTTCAAATGTGTGAGATGAATATTATGATTTTTATTTTCAAAATAAAATTAAAAACAGTATGTTTACATATAATTTTAAAAGAAAAAGATTATTCTCAATTTTTAAAAATATTATAAAACTACTTAACTTCTATGGTTATATTATATTTTGTCAAAATTAATACCTTATTATGATGGAATGTTTTTCAAATGTGTCAGATTAATATTATGATTTTTATTTTCAAAATAAAATTAAAAACAGTAAGTTTACATATAATTTTAAAAGAAAAAGATTATTCTCAATTTTTAAAAATATTATAAAATTACTTAACTTCTATGGTTATATTATATTTTGTCAAAATTAATACCTTATTTTGATGGAATGTTTTTCAAATGTGTGAGATGAATATTATGATTTTTATTTTCAAAATAAAATTAAAAACAGTAAATTTACATATAATTTAAAAAGAAAAAGATTAATCTCAATTTTTAAAAATATTATATAATTACTTAACTTCTAAGGTTATATTATATTTTTTATAAGTTAATATCTTATTATGATGGAATATTTTTAAAATGTTTTTGAAGAATATTATCTTTATTATTTTCAAAATAAAATTTAAAACAGTACATTTACCCATAATGTCTATTAAAAAAAAATAATCTGAATTTTTAAAAATATTATATTATTAGTTAATTTATTATGTAATATAATATGTTGTCTAAATTTATATCTTATTGTGATGGAATATTTTTCAAATGTTTTTGATGGATATTATGTTTTTTATTTTCAAATTAAAATTCAAAACAGTACATTTACCCATCATCTCTAATAAAAAAAAAATAATCTGAATTTTTAAAAATATTATATAATTACTAAACTTCTAAGGTTATATTATATTTTTTATAAATTAATATCTTATTATGATGGAATATTTTTCAAATGTTTTAGATGAATTTTATGTTTTTTATTTTCAAATTAAAATTCAAAACAGTACATTTACCCATAATGTCTAATAAAAAAAAAAATAAACTGAATTTTTAAAAATATTATAAAATTACTAAACTTCTATGGTTATATTATACTTTGTCAAAATTAATACCTTATTATGATGGTATGTTTTTCAAATATGTGAGATGAATATTATGATTTTTATTTTCAAAATAAAATTAAAAACAGTATGTTTACATATAATTTTAAAAGAAAAAGATTATTCTCAATTTTTAAAAATATTATAAAATTACTTAACTTCTATGGTTATATTATATTTTGTCAAAATTAATACCTTATTATGATGGAATATTTTTCAAATGTTTTTGATGGATATTATGTTTTTTATTTTCAAATTAAAATTCAAAACAGTACATTTACCCATAATGTCTAATAAAAAAAAAATAATCTGAATTTTTAAAATTATTATATAATTACTTAACTTCTAAGGTTATATTATATTTTTTATAAATTAATATCTTATTATGATGGAATATTTTCAAATGTTTTTGAAGAATATTATCTTTATTATTTTCAAAATAAAATTCGAAACAGTACATTTACGCATAATGTCTAATAAAAAAAAAATAATCTGAATTTTGAAAAATATTATATAATTACTTAACTTCTAAGGTTATATTATATTTTGTCAATATTAATACCTTATTATGATGGAATGTTTTTCAAATGTGTGAGATTAATATTATGTTTTTTGTTTTCAAATTAAAACTAAAAACAGTACATTTACCCATAATGTCTAATAAAAAAAAAAATAAACTGAATTTTTAAAATTATTATATAATTACTTAACTTCTAAGGTTATATTATATTTTTTATAAATTAATATCTTATTATGATGGAATATTTTCAAATGTTTTTGAAGAATATTATCTTTATTATTTTCAAAATAAAATTCGAAACAGTACATTTACGCATAATGTCTAATAAAAAAAAATAATCTGAATTTTTAAAAATATTATATTATTAGTTAATTTATTAAGTAATATAATATGTTTTCTAAATTTATATCTTATTGTGATGGAATATTTTTCAAATGTTTTTGATGGATATTATGTTTTTTATTTTCAAAATAAAATTCAAAACAGTACATTTACCCATTATGTCCAATAAAAAAAAAATAATCTGAATTTTGAAAAATATTATATAATTACTTAACTTCTAAGGTTATATTATATTTTGTCAATATTAATACCTTATTATGATGGAATGTTTTTCAAATGTGTGAGATTAATATTATCTTTTTTATTATCAATATAAGATTAAAAACAGTAAGTTTACATATAATTTTAAAAGAAAAAGATTATTCTCAATTTTTAAAAATATTATAAAATTACTTGTTGTTATGGTTTTGAGTTTTGACAAAATATAACAACAAGTCTGTCGTATATTGTAGACAGTCGTCCAAAAATTATTATTTAATATGTACAAAAGAATATTTTAAAATAAAATTATTAACACGGAAGAGGCCAGTGAAGCTGAATGTGCTGAGGCAACAAGAAAATTTTGTATTTAAGACCTCCGTACGCATAGGCACGGGGAGTCCCGCTGTCGCTGAGTGAGTCGGCGAGAGCGTAGGTACAACGATCGTGCGTGTGAAGCGACGATTATAGTACGGGCTAAGTGACATATTATTTTTGATTGTTTTATTTTGCGTTTGTTTAAAAGTTAATAAAAAGTGTTTCCGACCAGAACAACCTGAGTTGAATATCATTTAAGTCACCTTTGCGTTCTTACCTTTGTAAAGGAAACAGTGCCGGGATATACGTATCACGGGTATATGTAATCTTCGAGTCTTTTCCACCATAAAGGAACATAGAATTGTCAAGCTCACGCCATCGTACCTTACTAGTTAACAGTGCTATTCTAATTTATTTTAGAGAGTGTCATTAACTCAAGAGTACGGAGGTAAAGCGTAGTTGATTTACCGCAAAACCATCGTACCTCACAAGTTAACAGTGCCATTCTAATTTATTTTAGAGAGTGTCATTAACTAGAGGATACGAGGGTAAGACGTACCTAGTTGGTTATACGTGTATACCGAAATGCGGGTATACCACAAGTCTACAACTAATATATTCAATCATAACCAACAGCGATCTTAATATAGTTTATTTTCTTGCTGGACAGTGACGTCATTACATTACATATCATTACATTTACATAAGCATCTTCTCCTGCGACCAATATTTTGGTATTTCTCTTTTGATGGCTCATCTACACACCGAGTACTTTCGTTTGAAAAAAAATCGTGAAAATCAGCCCGGTAGAATTTCAGATATAACTGTCACAAGAAATCGCCTCACGTTTTAATAATATATAAAGATAAGTATCAGCAACTTCCTATAAAAGTATGTCATTTATATACACCGATAGGAATCTTACTTATTTGAAATGCACAGTACTCAATTATAAAAAAAAAAAATATCGATATAAAACTTATAAGGAGTTTTGCTTGAGTTAATATTCAGATCGTTATTATCAAAAATAAAAAAATATTATCTAAGTATTCAATGTAAGGTTCAATATCGGTTTTGAAGTTTACTAAACAACATTAATACCGTAAATTGCTGTAATTGCAGGTTTATTCACAAATGTTTATAAATATAGAACGGCTTAATTGGCGAACTCGGTCAAATATAGAAATTATATTTATAATAATTTATAGGTAGGTAGTATATGTATAATATTGGAAACGGTTAAAAATGTTTATGAAGCCCCCTTTTTGAGGGGGTATAGCTCTAGGGCTATAGCCCCGTAAGCTTCCCTTGTCCGGTTCTGGGTATATATGATCAGCCGCCCACTACACTCAGTTTGAAAACGATATTTTGAAAGTATTTTATAAGAAATTGTATTTGTCCTATTCACGTAAAAAACTGCGTGTAAATCTTTGTAAACTTAGGACGGCGTCGGGACATGGGGCGTCGGGGCGTCCTGTCGACAAGGTGCGTCTTTCGCATATACTCCTAGTATCGAATTTCGCATTTTAGGTCACCCTCTTAAATAAAATGATCTCTATAGATATATCTGCAGTTTAATCTGATCGGTCACCTGCAGCGCTCGGTTTGAAAATGATTTTCAAAGGTATTGTATTTAAAAGAAATCGTATTCGCCCTATTCACGTACAACGCACGTACTATAGCTGCGTTTAATTTATATTAGGTATATTTAAATATAACCAATTGACTTATTGTACTTATTATTATAGTATAATTAGATTAAATATTAATTATAATATTCTAATAATTTGTGTACAATCTTAATATAGAAGGTATTGAATTTAATCAGAAACAGTATTAACATAATTTTGTTATATAAAATAACCATAGATAAGCTGTCCTAGATAAGCTGGCATTAGACCCAAGAAAAATTTACCTTCTTTATAAGACATAAGTGAACTGTTATTAATTATATTAAAATGTAATGATATTAAATTTTTATATTATAATAACAAATATTTATATGCAATTCAAAGTAATTAATTCATTGTTGTGTTGTTAGGGGGCATAGCCCCCCACGGGTCTGTAAACTAAAGTTTTTGTTATCCACCCCCTAGAAAAAATCCTAAATACGCCACTGTGAACACCGACTGTATAGGTACCGGTTATAGACAAATATACGTTATTTGTGGTTTATTATTAAAATTTTATTTAATTCGATTACCTATTTAATCGAATTTATATCGAATTGATTTTACGACTCTATTATACATAGTTGGACAAATGTAGTAAATTTATAAACATTACTGTTTAAGAGTGTATAATAAAATAAAATTTTATTAAAATATAATAAATACACACCCTTTCGGTTAGTTGGTTCTAAATTATCATAATGCATTGTAATTAATAGTTCTATTTACGGATACTTCCACTCGTTTAGGAACAGTTGAGCTTTAAACCAGACACCAGACACATATTTTGCGCACAACCTAACCCTTTGGGCTTTGGTCACCCTTTTGGCTTTTACAGCATCAATAAATTCAATGAATAAATCAAAAACCAACGTTTTAATTAAATGCCACGGTACTCAACGGCTCCACCAGAACAGAGTACAGGCATCGCAGCGACTCGGTCGCCACCGCGGGCGACTACGACGCGACACGATCGACTCCCCGACCAAAACCCCAGGACTAGGCGGGACGGGAAGAGACGTCGCGCCGGTGATCGGCTCTGACGGGCTGACGGCTCTCTAGCCGTCAACCGGACGAATCCGCGTTCCGCACGACCGCGTTTACGCCAACTTCCGACTTTGCGTACCGCGTTGTTACATTTTTTTTTATTCAAAATCTCACTACACATTGTTCATAGAGTACATAAATACAACTCGTCGTATCACCCATATCACTTGACGTCATGTTCGTTTACCTATTCGACCACCCGCCGTGTGCGCGTGTCACTGCAAGCGAGTACGTCGACTATCGCGACCGGCCAACGACGACTACGTCCACGGCAATCATCACACGGGCCGCGTCGAATTGGCTCCCCGCAGAGGAAGCTCCTCGACGATCGAGACACCGAAAGGCGAGAGTTTTATTTTCACGCCGACACATCGACCTCGGGTAAATTGCTTATATTATAATATTAATATATTAGTATTGAGGTAATATTCTAGCCGCAAGTGTGTTTTCCGGTTAGCTAGGATTCCCGAGTCGACGATTACGTAATAAAGTTATATTTCTATAGTACGTACTGCAGGGAATTCCGCGCGACCGAGAATAATCCCGCCGCGAAACGGCCTGGAAAGTAATAATATTATTATTACATAACGTAACACCACCCCGCCCCGAACGTGTTTGCCTTTCGTACCGCGACGATATACCGTCGACGTCGGCGCGCGCAGCGCACAGGTGAGGAACCCCGAAACCAGTACCGCGGCTGCCGCCGTCTTTGGTTTTCGTCGCGCGAAAAATAAACAATCGACCGCGCGCCGCTCGCCGCCATCACCAGCCGCCGCCGTCGCCGCGCACCACCGTCGTCAACCACAGCAGCAGCTGCTGCAGCTGTCTCCGTCGCGGTTTTCAGCCGCCGCCGCGCCAAAATGTTGCCGTTGCAATACCCGAACATCTGTTCCGAATAATATTAACGTTACCGCGTACGACGAGCACGGGTCAACGCGACGGTTTAACGTTTACACGTTTGTGATTTTAATGATTTTATTGTAAAACATAAATTTACCCGATGGCCGGGAAAACGTATAGCGGGTGTACGGCGGCCTAAGTGTATCTGGCTCTAAGTCAGACGTAATAATATGATTAGAGGAATTTATTCGAGAGAACGGACAGGACCCCGCGAACGTACGGTTCAATCCCGTGCGGCGTGCCTATCAGCAAATACGCTATCGGACGGTACGGGAGAACGGCCGTACGCAACTTATTGGGCCAAATGAAAAGAGTATAAGCCACAATTTTACAATATCGAGAATCGAGATAACGATTTAGTAAAACATTGTGCGCAGATATCTCAAAATCTACACGGAACTCATTAATATAATTTAGTCCTGGATTATGAACACACAGATTTTGTCGATTTTGAATATTGTTATCCACATAGTACCTATTAACGTACCTATTATACTACCTGTAGTATCGTACGTTGACATCGACTAATAATAATCTAACGGATAATTATTATTCCCAACTTTTTTAATTTGTAATTTCGAGTTGATTTTTTTTTTTTGTTTTCATTAATATTTCAATTTTCTCAGCTCGTTATTACGCGTTAACGTTTGAATTTCAAAACAATAAAGTCATCAAACAAAAGTACACACTACATTAAAATATCATTGATAATCTATAATATCGATGTCATGGATACGCCGTGTTTCACCTCGACTACCACCCAATGACCACTTAATAATAAAAAAATATTGCACCCGATACAATAATATTACGATAGGTATTTACAGCGCGACCTGGCGGAGCATCGTATCAGGGATATATTATAATATTATCACGCACGGCAGACAACGACCGCGGATCGCGAACACTCGGCAGGCTTCGTCGTAGGCGTACTATCGAAACGTCGAACGGCGTCCGTCCTTCGGTTTTCCTGTTGGTTACTCCTTGACCTCGTTCCAGGGCCATACTCTTTGGCGGACGACCGCCCCGCTTCGGTGAAGTACCACTAGATAAATCGTGGCGTTCGGCCTGCCGCCATACGCGGTAAGACGTTGTAACGTACGTGGCACGACGCGGAACGCACGCGCAGTAAACCAGTACCGACGCCATTTGGACGCCACTTGTTGATGCATTCTGTCGGCCACCGTTCAAAACGGCGTGCGCTCGAACAGCGTTTCGTTTCCGGACTTTATTCTTTTTAAAATTATTTCTTTTTTGTATATTTTTTTTTTCTGTCGTTCGCGTCGGCGTTGCCGCTTCGCTGCTGAACATCGCCAACTCACATTTACAAACGTCGTTCACTCGCGCTCGACACTTAATTGGCCGCCGTTCGGCGATCCGCTCGTTCGGGTACCTAGTTCGATATAGATAGGTAGGTAGGCAGCCATTGACCAGCGCCAACGGAACACGGTTTTGTCCGGTGCGCGACGTCGTAGTTTTGTTTACAACGTTCAAATTGTGTTCCGTGTGCGTTCGCATTAATTGTCACCAGTGTACCTAACCTACAAGACGTGCTAAATTGTATGATTAAAATGGATAAAAAAGGTATATGAATTGAACGCTTTAAACGTACATATTTGTTTAATATAACGCTTTTGATATTTCATTAATTATTATAAACAGTTATAGGTCTCTTTTGAAAAAAAATTCTAGAGTAACTTCTTTTTTTTTTTTAGATACGACGGATCTTTGTTTTATGTGTGAAGAAGAATTAGTCGGTAATGGTTTACAGTTCGATTTTCGCCGTACACATATTGGTAATGAGTTATTAACACAAAAGATTGCTGAACTTATCGGAGATCATTTTGTGGTTATTGTAAACAATAAGGATCGCATGTGCAAGGGTTGTGTAGCACTGTTGAACGATATTGACGAGATGGAAATAGAACTGACAATTGTTAAAAATGCACTGTTGTTGGGTATTAAAAATAAGTATGGATTATCAGTTGATGCTGATGATACAATTGAGGTATTTATTTTACTAAAATTAATCTTATCTGCACTGTTATGAAATAAGTACATTCTTTTTTTTTTATTTTTAACTTAGCCTATCATGGTGGAAGATGGCGTTTTGAAGGCTGACAGATCAAATTCTTCGGAACTTGAACAGGTTAAAGAATCAAATCAATTTTTAAATATGCAACATCAAGAAGTACCGACACCTCCAAAAGTATTCATGCCACGACAAGTACCATGGCCACCACAAATATTGAGACCACAATTACCACAACAAATATTGAGGCCACAACTAGCACCTCGACTAGCGCATAATTTACAACGAGGATTAAGGCCACAACTACCAGGGAAACGATTACGAGTAATCCTACCACGTAAAGCAGAGAAGAAGGAACTAGTAAAAAATTTGCAAACAAAACGGCAACTATTTCGGTATGTACATTTTTTTTTTGTTTTTAAGATATTATTAATAATTTCATTTTAGAAATGATGTGCTAAGTCATTCAAATAAAAAAGAAACTGTCAAATGTGATACTCAAAATAGTTCTGGAATATTTCCGGTAAGAATAAGAAGTGGTTTGCTTTTCCTATATATTTAATATGCAAACAATGAATATTTTTGTAGTACTTATATATTTTGATTTTGTTACTTTTTCCTATGCATACTAACTAACAAGTATGGTCTGGAATTGAATTTATATATTTTTATTACTAAATGGACTAAAAAAATAGTAAATTTATATATTATAATTATACTAATACATATTATCATATTATAATATTTTATTATGCATGCAATTACATAAATTATAATTTTGTATTTTATTTTTAAATATAAAATAATACAATAATTTTACTACTATTAACAAAATTTTAATAAAAATTACAGAATTAAGATGTTAAGTAGTTTTTGTTGATAAATTATAAAAAAAAAATTGAAGGCATATATTAATTTTTTTAAGAGTTTTAGTGCATGAATATTTTGGTAATTTTTAGAGCATACATTTCTAGAATCTTCTAACAAGCTTTTATTACTACCTATATGCAGTTATGATTTGTAACAATGTATGTCTTTAATCTAGTATATTATAATCATAGGTGTGCTAGATGTATCCACCCTGCACACCCTGCGATTATTAATGGGCCCAAGCACCCAATGCCTTAATGAAATTGCTCATTTATTAATTGTAATATATTATACAATTGAATTCGCTATTCCTAACGATCTTTATGGACCTAGAGAATCTGATCGTTATAATTGAACTTTGATGAATCTGGGTTTTAAAAAGCAACTTGATTTTTTTTGAAAAATTGATTTATTAAACAAATTGTTCACTGTATAATGCTATTTAAGAATATATAGTTTAACATTCAAGATATTTATAATTTTTTATAAAAATACGTGTATATTATAGTATATGTTTATGATTTGTTTGAAAAATAATCTATTATAGTGATTTGTTCATAATTTGAATAAGATTTTTTTAACAAAATTAGAAATATTGTTTAATGTCATTGATACTTTTTATATCATTGTTTACTGAAACAAAAGTACACACCTGATAGATATAAAAAAATACATTTCCTAAATAGGTTGATAGATAGTATTGATAGTAATAAAATCGGTAACTAAAAAACATATGCTGTGTACAATATTGTCGTACAAGACATATTATTTGTTACAGATAAGATTAAGAATTATCGCTTCGAACGAAATCAAATTTACTACATGTGCATATATTATTAATTGCTATAGATGATTATAAAAATCAATTTTTGTTTTTGAATAATATCGCTTTATTCAAATTAATCTTTATAAACGATATCATTATGTACAATAAAAGTACTATACATAACATATAAAACCAACCAAATACATTACTTGGAATTGTTTTACCCAGAATATTATTATATATGGCTTCATAATAAGCGAATTCAACAGTATCTAAACTATTAAAGTCAGTTTTAAATTATATTTTTAAGCAAATTTGTAAAATTAGAATTTTTCACTATTTTCACTTTGTAGTTTAAACTTTTAAGCCTGTATTATAATTTAAAGATAAATGATGGCTAATATTATTCATCCATTATTTTTTAATTTTTTTTTCTTTTTTTGCTTTAGTTTTAGTATATTATACACAGCTGACACTAGACAATTTTATTAGGAAAGGCCAAGTGATGTATATGAAAAAAAATTAAGTTTTAGATTTTTATTTTAAATTCTACCAACTACTAAGTTAGTGTGATATTATGATATCCAGAGAGTATTATGTTAGGCCATGGACTGACTGATTTGACCTGTAGTTTCACCTATGATTAACTACAAGTACTACTCGCTAGCTGTACTATAGGTTCCATATTAGGTAGGTTTTATTTTATATGAACAATTGTTATCGTGTATTGAGAAGCTAATTATTCAATTATTTTACTCGTGATTATCTATTATTAATATTATTGTCCATTGTTAATTTATTTAATTGTATTTTAGGTTTAATGTTAACCCTCTACAATTATCAGAAATGTATGATACGCTTAACTTGTATTTTTCTTTTACATGTATATTATAAATACTTTAAAATTAAAAAAAAATTCCAATCATTTTAATATTGAGGGCCAATAATAATATGTTGGCACATCCTATTTTTAGAGTCTGTGCACGCCTATGATTATGATATACATATTATATTAATGCTGTGTTGAATCACATACAAGATATATTTACCATGTTTTGCAGTAACAGTTTATTTTAGTTTTGAATTAAATAATAGTAATAATAGGTATTATTTATTTGCTATGTATTGTTTTTATGATTGTAACTATATTAATTATGGTAAGGTATATCTTATTCTATTCTGTTTATATAATTTAACGATCAGGTAATATTACTAGATTATATAGTTAAAAGGACACCATCTATATGTCTATATATCTATATGTGTTGTCTCCGTCTTACAAACATTCAACATATCAAATTTTTGATGAGTATTACCAATTTAATATTAGAGTGAAATGGCCTGTTATCAAACTTAAAGATTGGGACATCATCTGTGTTTTTTCGACAGTTTTTTACTATTTTTAATTTTTAAGCGAATTACCTATAATATTTTTAAATATTAATATTTTATATACTCATAATTCACTTAAAATTTGAAATACCTTAAAAAACCGACAAGAGATACAAATAATGTTCTTATCTTAGAGTTTGATAATAGGTCATTTTACTCTTTATATCTATACTAAAGACACAAAATTAGTTTAACTGAACGAACATTTACTATGTATGTTAGTATGACAGAGGCAACATATGCGGGCGTGGTGTCCTCTTAAAAACAACTATTTAATTTAATCTTATGTATTAATTTTAAACCTTGTTAATATTAAATTAAATTTAGGTATCGCAAACAACACATATTTTTAAATGCAAAATATGCGTTAAACATTTTAAAAAACGAGAGGTTTGTCTACGCCACATTCAGGAATGTCATAATAATGAGCCTGCTCCAAAACAAGTTTTTAAATGCAAAATATGCGTTCAATATTTTATGAAACAAGAGGTTTGTCTACGCCACATTCAGGAATATCATGATGAGCCTGCTTCAATTGTAATGGTAAGTGAACAATTTGAAGACATAACAAATTATTATTTATTTATTTATTGACTTTATTTTTAGGAGACAAAACCATGCAAGCCAGCTCTTATTAAATGTACTCCTCAGCCCAAGTTTCAATTAAATAATCAGGAACCTGAGTCACCTGAGTCTCCTACGGATGATAAAAAAGGTACTGTAGATATCGCTAAGCTTTTGAATTACAATATTCCTGTAAAAAATCTGGAGATACTGAACAAAAAGAGGAAATTAAAAAATACTGGCAAAAGTTCAATTGAAAACTCTTGTTTCGGTAATTTAAGACAATTAAAGAAGCTAAATCTCTTTCTGGCAGGAGTGTAATTTTGGGGGGATAGATCTAGACTCTAGAGCCTTACTTTACTAATATTTTGCAGTATTTATAATTTATTAGTAATCCAATTATATATTATATATAATTGTGTTATTAATAGTTAAATGGAGGTTTTTTTGGTGATAAAAATTACAGTTTTCTACTAAAAAAAATTACCCCTCCCACCCCTTAAAAAATTCCTTATTATGTCATTGTTTTCAGAAGTCACTGAAGAAAAAGAAGATGCAGCTGAGTCTCAATAACAAGTATTGCGAGCAGAAACTTCAAACAATGTTGAGAAATTTGGAAATGACTGCAATCCATTTTTAGAATAAAATATTTAAGATATTTTTTTATATATTATTTTAACTAGGTCATATTTATTTTAAAGTGCTGCAGTTTAGAGAAATGTATTATTCATTTAATAATATAAATAAATTCTCTATTCTTTTTTTTTATATATAAATTAGAAAGTTTTATAATAAGGATTACAATTCCATTTAAGTGCCAACTACTTAATAATAGTTTGCAATTTTATTAACCAATAAAATGGCTTCTATTAAATAGAATATTATATACTATATTTATATTATTTGTATTTTATATTTTTATTTATTTCTTTCTATTTAAATCATGTCAACAATTCTATTGTCAATTAATATAGTAAATTTATAAAGTATGATAATAATAACAATAAATAACTAAGTTTTTTAATATAAAAAAGTGGTTTTGTTTAAAAAATCATTGTTCAATTTATTTATTTTATTTAGGCAAATATTAAATTCTTAATGTATTTCAGTTTATATTGAGAAAATCAATACTAATATTGAATTTATAATTGTCTTACTCTTCAAAAACAAAAAATTACAGGTACATAAAAATAATTTTGATAAAATATGAATATATTAATAATAACTGGTTAAAAAAATTTGTACAATAATCAAATGTGCCATCTCAAAAAACATGTTGATCATTGCATAAAACACTTAAATTTTTAGGACCAGTTAAAATGACCAAATTTTTATCATTACTTGATTAAATAAACTGTTCATCTTTAAATAACAATTTTTTTTGCATTTCTCTTATCTGATTAATTGCTTCATTCTTATTTTTTGGAAGCGTAGGAGATTTTTTTCTGGCGGCATACATAGAATTTCTTAATAAATGAATATCACTGTATTAATTTTTTTTTTACCATGATTTAAATGAAGCTCTTGTCTTATTATTTTACTTGATTGTATCTGTAGCTCAGTTTTAGCTTTACGTTTCACAACAATACAAATTATCTCTTTCAATTTCATTTTCTGAATACTCAGTATGATTACTGTGATCATTTATAACCTGAATTACTGTTGTATATAATTTGTTTACAACAACCATCGCTTTGCATTTTTTATTTACACAACGAAATATTAATCACCACTTTTTGAAACTCGATATTTTGTAAATTTAAGATCGTGACTTGAAAACTTCATTAATTTCTAATTCCATTTTCAATAAAAAATAAATATATTGGTAAGGATAGAGTCACAAAATATATGTACAATACGCACATTGTAAGTTATCGAGATGTACTGTTGGTAAAGAACATTGAACTCTACATTATAAGTTATAACATGTAACTCTATGTTATCATTGAGAGTACAATGATAAATAATTCTTTTTTGAACTCTTTATCATGGTCTTTATCGATCAGTGTTCACATCGTTTTACATAAATAAAACGCGATTATTCTCGTGTGCGTTAACCAGCTATAGATAATAATATCAACGTGTGCCAAACGAGTTCTAATTTTTCAGGTAAATTTTCAGGCGCAAACAAGTTGCAGCCTTATTAATTCCGTCGAAACTACTTATTTAGGAAAAAGGTTTGTATTGACTCCGCCGGCTACTGTTTAAAATATTTACATACCTATCGATTCCGCTGGACACTATTTATCCTCCCCCCCTTGTAAATATATAGTCCTACGTCATGATATACTATATATAATATTATAATATATTAATAAATTGTATTATTCAAAACTAAAATGTATAGGTATTTTAATTTCTAATTAATACGTGTATGTTACCTATTATAAAATGTGTTCACCGGAAATAATTATAAACAGCTTTTCTTCTTACACAATAACACATAGTCAAACTCAAACACGATAAAATGTCAAAAACTCAAAAATAATATTAGATAAACAATTCTAAGAAAACTTCTGTCTCTTTCTAAAATATATAGGCTTATTTATTAACTCTTTATACGAGTATATTGTGTCGATAAGGATTAATTGATTTTGGCACTGGGCTTAAAATATATAAATACAATTGAAATAATTAAAATATCACTTTCCTATAATAACTAGTTAGATATATTATATAGTTACAAGTTACTACTTAACTAGTTAGGTTTACCTTAACAACAATTAATATAATATTAAATTATTGTTATTTTTTTTTCATTATTTACGAATTAAAATTTTTGAAATAATGATGGTTAACGTAGGCTGCAATAACTGTCGATATTATTTTACGTTTTCTGGTCTTGTGCAGTTGTGCGTGAGAAGTGCGAGACTGACAGAAAGTAATAAAGATAGTTTTCGACAAAATCAATTTTTATAAATATAGTTATAACTCTAAAACGAATCACTATAAATGCTTGAAATTTTCACCAAATTTTTATATTAGCGTTATCTATATACGGTTAAATTATTAAAATATTTTTTGTTTTTTTTTTATTTATTTTTAGACAAATGAAATTTTCGATTTTTCTAGGTATTTTTTTTTAAGTGTCAATAAAAAAATGTTGGGTCCTCAAAAATTCTTAAAAATTTAATACATACATGGTTTTTTATAAGTTGTTCATATTGTAGTTAAAAAAATTAAAATCGTTGGTCACGATTTTTTTTATAAGCGTTTAAAGTTTAAATTTCTACGAAATATGTCAAAATTGCGAAAATTCATAAAAAAAAAATTTGTATTTATATTTAAGGTTAAAAGGTTAAATTTAACACCAATTTTTCCATAAGTTTACTTTCAAATATATATGTAGAAAACTTGAGTCATTAAAGGAAAAGACGTTATGAGTGTCTAAAATTCAAATTTTTACGAAGTTGTGTAACGATAACGTTTTATCTTCAAACGATTTTCAATATTTATTATTATTCATAAAGTATAAATCATACATGGAAATTTCATCAGTTGTTTATATTGGCATTTTCTTTACATGATTTAATTTTTTAAATATTTCACTTATTTTAATACTATATTTATAGGAATTTGAAATATTCGTTTTTGTTTAGTTTTTTTTATAAATGTACCTAGATAAAATCTTTTTGGCTTATTCAAAATACTTGAAAATTTAATATAAAGTTTTTCATCAGTTAGTCTTATAGTGATTCAAAAATATCAAAAATGTATGATTAAATGTGGCGATATTTAACTAATTAATTTATATACCTAAAAGTATTAATAATTTATACTTAGTAGTTAATTGTATATTAAAATACAATATACACTAAATACACAGAACTTTTTTGATTTAATAATGTGTTATAATATATACTATGTACAATACGCATAACACATATAGGTACCAATATTTTCTCATAAAAGTATATAAATTATTGGGCGATTGTAAACTCCGCCAGAATATCGGTCAAAATAAAAAGGTATTAAAAGGTCTAATGTTAACTCCGCCAGTTTTTTTTTCTTACCTGTAATGGGTATATGTAAACTCCGCCAGTTTCGAAATTCGAAATCAAAAAAAAAAAACTGACAGTGTTACAGGATGCTATAAATAGGTTCACCAATGGAATAATACAAGACTTAAAATATTTACAAATTATATCACATCATTTTAGTTTACATATATGACATACCTAACTATATATTTTTGGATTTTTTGGTATAACGATTATTTATATTTATTATGATTTTTTTACTATGATTTAAATATTTAATGTGAATGATATGATATTATATTATATTGTAAATTTTTTTTAATAATGTATCATATTAATTTTATACTACTACTTGATTTTCTTCACTGGCGGAGTTTACATGAACTCAATTTTACCTGATTTTTTTCACTGACGGAGTTTACATGAGCCTAATTTTACCTGTTTTTTTTTTTCTGGCAGAGTTTACAGTAAAAAAAAGGTACTTGTGGTGGAGTTTACATGCGCCCAAATTATTAGGTAGGAACATATAGCTCTGGACTCTGGTTAAAAAGGTACATCAACTTTTTATTGTTCAAGAAACAACTTAGGGTATTCACGTCGTTAAAACATACACCGCCTATTTTGCGACCTTATTTTTCTTGGCTGACAAATTATCTCCGTTAATAATCGTTTTTCGTTACTAACATTTTTTTAAACAAAAAATAATTTGCAAATATTCATTATTTTGACAAATTTTTTTTGATGTTTGACCTTAAAACGCCAATAAAAAAAAAATTGCCTATGTATTCTTATAATTTTTGAATTTTATTTAATTCGTTAAGGTGTGTAAGTTATGATTTACAAAATGTATTAACAATTTTTTTTATATTATTAGATTAGAAAGTCATCACCTTTTTTGGGATTTCTTATCTTATTATTTTAATATTAATTCTGTTTTTTCATATTTTACACTTAATATAGTTTGTGATTTTCTCAACTAAAAGTAAATGATTATTTGCTAAACGAAAATAATCTGTGTGGTTTTAGTTTATCGATTTTTTTGGTGTCGAAATCGTAAGAGTGCGGTTCATGGATGCAACCACAGATACTACACACGTAAACACATATAGATACACACTTATTAAATTGCTTTTATAATATGAGCTAGGTTTATTGAACTCCTTTTAAAAAAGGGCGAATATCGAATCACTTTAAATACAATAACTTACTTTCAAAATCAGAGAATGAGTAGGAGGCGATGGATATTTAATACATTTACACTAATAAATAAAGTAATTATAAAATAATAAAATACCTATGTGATTGATAAGTACATTTATAGGTAAAAAGGTATAATAAAATTCAAGCTTCAGGATTACATAATAAAACAATGATTCACCTCACACATTTGAAAATTATTCCAAAATAATAAGATATTAATTAATAAAAAATATAATATAACTTAATAAATTATCTAATTATGAATTTTTTTTAAAAATTGAGATTATTTTTTTTTTTATTGGACATTATGGGTAAATTTACTAATATAAATTTTAATATGAAAATAAAAAACATATTAATCATATCACACATTAGAAAAATATTCCATCAGAATAAGATATTTATTTATAAAAAATATTATATTACTTAATAAATTAATTTTTAAAAATTCAGATTATTTTTTTTTAATAGACATTATGGGTAAATGTACTGTTTTTAATTTTATTTTGAAAATAAAAAACATAATATTCATCTCACACATTAGAAAAATATTCCATCAGAATACGATATTAATTTATAAAAAATATAATATAACCTTATAAGTTAAGTAATACTATAATGTTTTTAAAAATTCAGATTAATTTTTTTTTTTTAAATTATGTGTAAACTTACCGTTTTTAATTTTATTTTGAAAATAAAAAACATAATATTCATCTCACACATTAGAAAAATATTCCATCAGAATAAGATATTAATTTATAAAAAATATTATATGACCTTATAAGTTAAGTAATTATATAATATTTTTAAAAATTCAGATTATTTTTTTTTAATAGACATTATGGGTAAACTTACCGTTTTTAATTTTATTTTGAAAATTAAAAAGATAATATTCATCAAAAACATTTGAAAAATATTCCATCACAATAAGATATAAATTTAGACAAAATATTATATTACTTAATAAATTAACTAATAATATAATATTTTTAAAATTCAGATTATTTTTTTTTAATAGACATTATGGGTAAATGTACTGTTTTTAATTTTATTTTGAAAATAAAAAAGATAATATTCATCAAAAACATTTGAAAAATATTCCATCACAATAAGATATAAATTTAGACAAAATATTATATGACTTAATAAATTAACTAATAATATAATATTTTTAAAAATTCAGATTATTTTTTTTTAATAGACATTATGGGTAAATGTACTGATTTTAATTTTATTTTGAAAATAAAAAACATATTAATCATATCACACATTAGAAAAATATTCCATCAGAATAAGATATTTATTTATAAAAAATATTATATTACTTAATAAATTAATTTTTAAAAATTCAGATTATTTTTTTTTAATAGACATTATGGGTAAATGTACTGTTTTTAATTTTATTTTGAAAATAAAAAACATAATATTCATCTCACACATTAGAAAAATATTCCATCAGAATACGATATTAATTTATAAAAAATATAATATAACCTTATAAGTTAAGTAATACTATAATGTTTTTAAAAATTCAGATTAATTTTTTTTTTTTAAATTATGTGTAAACTTACCGTTTTTAATTTTATTTTGAAAATAAAAAACATAATATTCATCTCACACATTAGAAAAATATTCCATCAGAATAAGATATTAATTTATAAAAAATATTATATGACCTTATAAGTTAAGTAATTATATAATATTTTTAAAAATTCAGATTATTTTTTTTTAATAGACATTATGGGTAAACTTACCGTTTTTAATTTTATTTTGAAAATTAAAAAGATAATATTCATCAAAAACATTTGAAAAATATTCCATCACAATAAGATATAATTTAGACAAAATATTATATTACTTAATAAATTAACTAATAATATAATATTTTTAAAATTCAGATTATTTTTTTTAATAGACATTATGGGTAAATGTACTGTTTTTAATTTTATTTTGAAAATAAAAAAGATAATATTCATCAAAAACATTTGAAAAATATTCCATCACAATAAGATATAAATTTAGACAAAATATTATATGACTTAATAAATTAACTAATAATATAATATTTTTAAAAATTCAGATTATTTTTTTTTAATAGACATTATGGGTAAATGTACTGATTTTAATTTTATTTTGAAAATAAAAAACATAATATTCATCTCACACATTAGAAAAATATTCCATCAGAATAAGATATTAATTTATAAAAAATATAATATGACCTTATAAGTTAAGTAATTATATACTATTTTTAAAAATTCAGATTATTTTTTTTTAATAGACATTATGGGTAAATGTACTGTTTTTAATTTTATTTTGAAAATAAAAAACATAACATTCATCTCACACATTAGAAAAATATTCCATCAGAATAAGATATTAATTTATAAAATATATAATATGACCTTATAAGTTAAGTAATTATATAATATTTTTAAAAATTCAGATTATTTTTTTTTAATAGACATTATGGGTAAATGTACTGATTTTAATTTTATTTTGAAAATAAAAAACATAATATTCATCTCACACATTAGAAAAATATTCCATCAGAATAAGATATTAATTTATAAAAAATATAATATGACCTTATAAGTTAAGTAATTATATAATGTTTTTAAAAATTCAGATTAATTTTTTTTTTTTAAATTATGTGTAAACTTACCGTTTTTAATTTTATTTTGAAAATAAAAAACATAATATTCATCTCACACATTAGAAAAATATTCCATCAGAATACGATATTAATTTATAAAAAATATAATATAACCTTATAGGTTAAGTAATACTATAATGTTTTTAAAAATTCAGATTAATTTTTTTTTTTAAATTATGTGTAAACTTACCGTTTTTAATTTTATTTTGAAAATAAAAAAGATAATATTCATCAAAAACATTTGAAAAATATTCCATCACAATAAGATATAAATTTAGACAAAATATTATATTACTTAATAAATTAACTAATAATATAATATTTTTAAAAATTCAGATTATTTTTTTTTAATAGACATTATGGGTAAATGTACTGATTTTAATTTTATTTTGAAAATAAAAAACATAATATTCATCTCACACATTAGAAAAATATTCCATCAGAATAAGATATTAATTTATAAAAAATATTATATGACCTTATAAGTTAAGTAATTATATAATATTTTTAAAAATTCAGATTATTTTTTTTTAATAGACATTATGGGTAAACTTACCGTTTTTAATTTTATTTTGAAAATTAAAAAGATAATATTCATCAAAAACATTTGAAAATATTCCATCACAATAAGATATAAATTTAGACAAAAATATATTACTTAATAAATTAACTAATAATATAATATTTTTAAAAATTCAGATTATTTTTTTTTAATAGACATTATGGGTAAATGTACTGTTTTTAATTTTATTTTGAAAATAAAAAACATAACATTCATCTCACACATTAGAAAAATATTCCATCAGAATAAGATATTAAATTATAAAATATATAATATGACCTTATAAGTTAAGTAATTATATAATATTTTTAAAAATTCAGATTATTTTTTTTTAATAGACATTATGGGTAAATGTACTGATTTTAATTTTATTTTGAAAATAAAAAACATAATATTCATCTCACACATAAGAAAAATATTCAATCAGAATAAGATATTAATTTATAAAAAATATAATATGACCTTATAAGTTAAGTAATTATATAATATTTTTAAAAATTCAGATTATTTTTTTTTAATAGACATTATGGGTAAACTTACCGTTTTTAATTTTATTTTGAAAATTAAAAAGATAATATTCATCAAAAACATTTGAAAAATATTCCATCACAATAAGATATAAATTAGACAAAATATTATATTACTTAATAAATTAACTAATAATATAATATTTTTAAACATTCAGATTATTTTTTTTTAATAGACATTATGGGTAAATGTACTGTTTTTAATTTTATTTTGAAAATAAAAAACATAACATTCATCTCACACATTAGAAAAATATTCCATCAGAATAAGATATTAATTTATAAAATATATAATATGACCTTATAGGTTAAGTAATACTATAATGTTTTTAAAAATTCAGATTAATTTTTTTTTTTTAAATTATGTGTAAACTTACCGTTTTTAATTTTTTTTGAAAATTAAAAAGATAATATTCATCAAAAACATTTGAAAAATATTCCATCACAATAAGATATAAATTTAGACAAAATATTATATTACTTATAAATTAACTAATAATATAATATTTTTAAAAATTCAGATTATTTTTTTTTAATAGACATTATGGGTAAATGTACTGATTTTAATTTTATTTTGAAAATAAAAAACATAATATTCATCTCACACATTAGAAAAATATTCCATCAGAATAAAATATTAATTTATAAAAAATATTATATGACCTTATAAGTTAAGTAATTATATAATATTTTTAAAAATTCAGATTATTTTTTTTTAATAGACATTATGTGTAAATGTACTGATTTTAATTTTATTTTGAAAATAAAAAGCATAATATTCATCTCACACATAAGAAAAATATTCCATCAGAATAAGATATTAATTTATAAAAAATATAATATGACCTTATAAGTTAAGTAATTATATAATATTTTTAAAAATTCAGATTATTTTTTTTTAATAGACATTATGGGTAAACTTACCGTTTTTAATTTTATTTTGAAATTTAAAAAGATAATATTCATCAAAAACATTTGAAAAATATTCCATCACAATAAGATATAAATTTAGACAAAATATTATATTACTTAATAAATTAACTAATAATATAATATTTTTAAACATTCAGATTTTTTTTTTTTAATAGACATTATGGGTAAATGTACTGTTTTTAATTTTATTTTGAAAATAAAAAACATAACATTCATCTCACACATTAGAAAAATATTCCATCAGAATAAGATATTAATTTATAAAATATATAATATGACCTTATAAGTTAAGTAATTATATAATATTTTTAAAAATTCAGATTATTTTTTTTTAATAGACATTATGGGTAAATGTACTGATTTTTTTTTATTTTGAAAATAAAAACATAATATTCATCTCACACATAAGAAAAATATTCAATCAGAATAAGATATTAATTTATAAAAATATAATATGACCTTATAAGTTAAGTATTATATAATATTTTTAAAAATTCAGATTTTTTTTTTTTAATAGACATTATGGATAAACTTACCGTTTTTAATTTTTTTTGAAAATTAAAAAGATAATATTCATCAAAAACATTTGAAAAATATTCCATCACAATAAGATATAATTTTAGACAAAATATTATATTACTTAATAAATTACTAATAATATAATATTTTTAAACATTCAGATTTTTTTTTTTAATAGACATTATGGGTAAATGTACTGTTTTTAATTTTATTTTGAAAATAAAAACATAACATTCATCTCACACATTAGAAAAATATTCCATCAGAATAAGATATTAATTTATAAAAATATAATATGACCTTATAGGTTAAGTAATACTATAATGTTTTTAAAAATTCAGATTAATTTTTTTTTTTTAATTATGTGTAAACTTACCGTTTTTAATTTTATTTTGAAAATTAAAAAGATAATATTCATCAAAAACATTTGAAAAATATTCCATCACAATAAGATATTTTAGACAAAATATTATATTACTTAATAAATTAACTAATAATATAATATTTTTAAAAATTCAGATTTTTTTTTTTAATAGACATTATGGGTAAATGTACTGATTTTAATTTTATTTTGAAAATAAAAAACATAATATTCATCTCACACATTAGAAAAATATTCCATCAGAATAAAATATTAATTTATAAAAAATATTATATGACCTTATAAGTTAAGTAATTATATAATATTTTTAAAAATTCAGATTATTTTTTTTTAATAGACATTATGGGTAAACTTACCGTTTTTAATTTTATTTTGAAAATTAAAAAGATAATATTCATCAAAAACATTTGAAAAATATTCCATCACAATAAGATATAAATTTAGACAAAATATTATATTACTTAATAAATTAACTAATAATATAATATTTTTAAAAATTCAGATTATTTTTTTTTAATAGACATTATGGGTAAATGTACTGTTTTTAATTTTATTTTGAAAATAAAAAAGATAATATTCATCAAAAACATTTGAAAAATATTCCATCACAATAAGATATAAATTTAGACAAAATTTATATGACATAATAAATTAACTAATAATATAATATTTTTAAAAATTCAGATTATTTTTTTTAATAGACATTATGGGTAAATGTACTGATTTTAATTTTATTTTGAAAATAAAAAAGATAATATTCATCTCACACATTAGAAAAATATTCCATCAGAATAAGATATTAATTTATAAAAAATATAATATGACCTTATAAGTTAAGTAATTATATACTATTTTTAAAATTCAGATTATTTTTTTTTAATAGACATTATGGGTAAATGTACTGTTTTTAATTTTTTTGAAAATAAAAAACATAACATTCATCTCACACATTAGAAAAATATTCCATCAGAATAAGATTAATTTATAAAATATATATATGACCTTATAAGTTAAGTAATTATATAAATTTTTTAAAAATTCAGATTATTTTTTTTTAATAGACATTATGGGTAAATGTACTGATTTTAATTTTATTTTGAAAATAAAAAACATAATATTCATCTCACACATTAGAAAAATATTCCATCAGAATAAGATATTAATTTATAAAAAATATAATATGACCTTATAAGTTAAGTAATTATATAATGTTTTTAAAAATTCAGATTAATTTTTTTTTTTTAAATTATGTGTAAACTTACCGTTTTTAATTTTATTTTGAAAATAAAAAACATAATATTCATCTCACACATTAGAAAAATATTCCATCAGAATACGATATTAATTTATAAAAAATATAATATAACCTTATAGGTTAAGTAATACTATATAATGTTTTTAAAAATTCAGATTAATTTTTTTTTTTTAAATTATGTGTAAACTTACCGTTTTTAATTTTATTTTGAAAATAAAAAAGATATATTCATCAAAAACATTTGAAAAATATTCCATCACAATAAGATATAAATTTAGACAAAATATTATATTACTTATAAATTAAAAACTATATAATATTTTTAAAAATTCAGATTATTTTTTTTTAATAGACATTATGGGTAAATGTACTGATTTTAATTTTATTTTGAAAATAAAAAACAATATTCATCTCACACATTAGAAAAATATTCCATCAGAATAAGATATTAATTTATAAAAAATATTATATGACCTTATAAGTTAAGTAATTATATAATATTTTTAAAAATTCAGATTATTTTTTTTAATAGACATTATGGGTAAACTTACCGTTTTTAATTTTATTTTGAAAATTAAAAAGATAATATTCATCAAAAACATTTGAAAAATATTCCATCACAATAAGATATAAATTTAGACAAAATATTATATTACTTAATAAATTAACTAATATATAATTTTTAAAAATTCAGATTATTTTTTTTTAATAGACATTATGGGTAAATGTACTGTTTTTAATTTTATTTTGAAAATAAAAAACATAACATTCATCTCACACATTAGAAAAATATTCCATCAGAATAAGATATTAAATTATAAAATATATAATATGACCTTATAAGTTAAGTAATTATATAATATTTTTAAAAATTCAGATTATTTTTTTTTAATAGACATTATGGGTAAATGTACTGATTTTAATTTTATTTTGAAAATAAAAAACATAATATTCATCTCACACATAAGAAAAATATTCAATCAGAATAAGATATTAATTTATAAAAAATATAATATGACCTTATAAGTTAAGTAATTATATAATATTTTTAAAAATTCAGATTATTTTTTTTTAATAGACATTATGGGTAAACTTACCGTTTTTAATTTTATTTTGAAAATTAAAAAGATAATATTCATCAAAAACATTTGAAAAATATTCCATCACAATAAGATATAAATTTAGACAAAATATTATATTACTTAATAAATTAACTAATAATATAATATTTTTAAACATTCAGATTATTTTTTTTTAATAGACATTATGGGTAAATGTACTGTTTTTAATTTTATTTTGAAAATAAAAAACATAACATTCATCTCACACATTAGAAAAATATTCCATCAGAATAAGATATTAATTTATAAAATATATAATATGACCTTATAGGTTAAGTAATACTATAATGTTTTTAAAAATTCAGATTAATTTTTTTTTTTTAAATTATGTGTAAACTTACCGTTTTTAATTTTATTTTGAAAATTAAAAAGATAATATTCATCAAAAACATTTGAAAAATATTCCATCACAATAAGATATAAATTTAGACAAAATATTATATTACTTAATAAATTAACTAATAATATAATATTTTTAAAAATTCAGATTATTTTTTTTAATAGACATTATGGGTAATGTACTGATTTTAATTTTATTTTGAAAATAAAAACATAATATTCATCTCACACATTAGAAAAATATTCCATCAGAATAAGATATTAATTTATAAAAAATATTATATGACCTTATAAGTTAAGTAATTATATAATATTTTTAAAAATCAGATTATTTTTTTTTAATAGACATTATGGGTAAACTTACCGTTTTTAATTTTATTTTGAAAATTAAAAAGATAATATTCATCAAAAACATTTGAAAAATATTCCATCACAATAAGATATAAATTTAGACAAAATATTATATTACTTAATAAATTAACTAATAATATAATATTTTTAAAAATTCAGATTATTTTTTTTTAATAGACATTATGGGTAAATGTACTGATTTTAATTTTATTTTGAAAATAAAAAACATAATATTCATCTCACACATTAGAAAAAATTCCATCAGAATAAGATATTAATTTATAAAAATATAATATGACCTTATAAGTTAAGTAATTATATAATATTTTTAAAAATTCAGATTATT
The DNA here is from genome assembly GCF_020184175.1 of Aphis gossypii. Lineage (NCBI taxonomy): Eukaryota > Metazoa > Arthropoda > Insecta > Hemiptera > Aphididae > Aphis > Aphis gossypii. The sequence goes on from NC_065533.1 coordinate 53,797,334, forward strand.
TTTTTTTATAGACATTATGGGTAAACTTACCGTTTTTAATTTTATTTTGAAAATTAAAAAGATAAATTCATCATCAAAAACATTTGAAAAATATTCCATCACAATAAGATATAATTTAGACAAAATATTATATTACTTAATAAATTAACTAATAATATATATTTTTAAAAATTCAGATTATTTTTTTTTAATAGACATTATGGGTAAATGTACTGTTTTTAATTTTATTTTGAAAATTAAAAAGATAATATTCATCAAAAACATTTGAAAAATATTCCATCACAATAAGATATAAATTTAGACAAAATATTATATTACTTAATAAATTAACTAATAATATAATATTTTTAAAAATTCAGATTATTTTTTTTTAATAGACATTATGGGTAAATGTACTGTTTTTAATTTTATTTTGAAAATAAAAAACATAACATTCATCTCACACATAAGAAAAATATTCCATCAGAATAAGATATAAATTTAGACAAAATATTATATTACTTAATAAATTAACTAATAATATAATATTTTTAAAAATTCAGATTATTTTTTTTTAATAGACATTATGGGTAAATGTACTGTTTTTAATTTTATTTTGAAAATAAAAAACATAATATTCATCTCACACATAAGAAAAATATTCCATCAGAATAAGATATTAATTTATAAAATATATAATATGACCTTATAAGTTAAGTAATTATATAATATTTTTAAAAATTCAGATTATTTTTTTTTAATAGACATTATGGGTAAACTTACCGTTTTTAATTTTATTTTGAAAATTAAAAAGATAATATTCATCAAAAACATTTGAAAAATATTCCATCACAATAAGATATAAATTTAGACAAAATATTATATTACTTAATAAATTAACTAATAATATAATATTTTTAAAAATTCAGATTATTTTTTTTTAATAGACATTATGGGTAAATGTACTGTTTTTAATTTTATTTTGAAAATAAAAAACATAACATTCATCTCACACATTAGAAAAATATTCCATCAGAATAAGATATTAATTTATAAAAAATATAATATGACCTTATAAGTTAAGTAATTATATAATATTTTTAAAAATTCAGATTATTTTTTTTTAATAGACATTATGGGTAAACTTACCGTTTTTAATTTTATTTTGAAAATTAAAAAGATAATATTCATCAAAAACATTAGAAAAATATTCCATCAGAATAAGATATTAATTTATAAAATATATAATATGACCTTATAAGTTAAGTAATTATATAATATTTTTAAAAACTCAGATTATTTTTTTTTTTTTAGACATTATGGGTAAATTTACTGCTTTTAATTTTATTTTGAAAATAAAAAACATAATATTCATCTCACACATTAGAAAAATATTCCATCAGAATAAGATATTAATTTATAAAAAATATAATATAACATTATAAGTTAAGTAATTATATAATATTTTTAAAAATTCAGATTATTTTTTTTTAATAGACATTATGGGTAAACTTACCGTTTTTAATTTTATTTTGAAAATTAAAAAGATAATATTCATCAAAAACATTTGAAAAATATTCCATCACAATAAGATATAAATTTAGACAAAATATTATATACTTAATAAATTAACTAATAATATAATATTTTTAAAAATTCAGATTATTTTTTTTTAATAGACATTATGGGTAAATGTACTGTTTTTAATTTTATTTTGAAAATAAAAAAGATAATATTCATCAAAAACATTTGAAAAATATTCCATCACAATAAGATATAAATTTAGACAAAATATTATATGACTTAATAAATTAACTAATAATATAATATTTTTAAAAATTCAGATTATTTTTTTTAATAGACATTATGGGTAAATGTACTGATTTTAATTTTATTTTGAAAATAAAAAACATAATATTCATCTCACACATTAGAAAAATATTCCATCAGAATAAGATATTAATTTATAAAAAATATAATATGACCTTATAAGTTAAGTAATTATATACTATTTTTAAAAATTCAGATTATTTTTTTTTAATAGACATTATGGGTAAATGTACTGTTTTTAATTTTATTTTGAAAATAAAAAACATAACATTCATCTCACACATTAGAAAAATATTCCATCAGAATAAGATATTAATTTATAAAATATATAATATGACCTTATAAGTTAAGTAATATATAATATTTTTAAAAATTCAGATTATTTTTTTTAATAGACATTATGGGTAAATGTACTGATTTTAATTTTATTTTGAAAATAAAAAAAACATAATATTCATCTCACACATTAGAAAAATATTCCATCAGAATAAGATATTAATTTATAAAAAAATTAATATGACCTTATAAGTTAAGTAATTATATAATGTTTTTAAAAATTCAGATTAATTTTTTTTTTTAAATTATGTGTAAACTTACCGTTTTTAATTTTATTTTGAAAATAAAAAACATAATATTCATCTCACACATTAGAAAAATATTCCATCAGAATACGATATTAATTTATAAAAAATATAATATAACCTTATAGGTTAAGTAATACTATAATGTTTTTAAAAATTCAGATTAATTTTTTTTTTTTAAATTATGTGTAAACTTACCGTTTTTAATTTTATTTTGAAAATTAAAAAGATAATATTCATCAAAAACATTTGAAAAATATTCCATCACAATAAGATATAAATTTAGACAAAATATTATATTACTTAATAAATTAACTAATAATATAATATTTTTAAAAATTCAGATTATTTTTTTTTAATAGACATTATGGGTAAATGTACTGATTTTAATTTTATTTTGAAAATAAAAAACATAATATTCATCTCACACATTAGAAAAATATTCCATCAGAATAAGATATTAATTTATAAAAAATATTATATGACCTTATAAGTTAAGTAATTATATAATATTTTTAAAAATTCAGATTATTTTTTTTTAATAGACATTATGGGTAAACTTACCGTTTTTAATTTTATTTTGAAAATTAAAAAGATAATATTCATCAAAAACATTTGAAAAATATTCCATCACAATAAGATATAAATTTAGACAAAATATTATATTACTTAATAAATTAACTAATAATATAATATTTTTAAAAATTCAGATTATTTTTTTTTAATAGACATTATGGGTAAATGTACTGTTTTTAATTTTATTTTGAAAATAAAAAACATAACATTCATCTCACACATTAGAAAAATATTCCATCAGAATAAGATATTAAATTATAAAATATATAATATGACCTTATAAGTTAAGTAATTATATAATATTTTTAAAAATTCAGATTATTTTTTTTAATAGACATTATGGGTAAATGTACTGATTTTAATTTTATTTTGAAAATAAAAAACATAATATTCATCTCACACATAAGAAAAATATTCAATCAGAATAAGATATTAATTTATAAAAAATATAATATGACCTTATAAGTTAAGTAATTATATAATATTTTTAAAAATTCAGATTATTTTTTTTAATAGACATTATGGGTAAACTTACCGTTTTTAATTTTATTTTGAAAATTAAAAAGATAATATTCATCAAAAACATTTGAAAAATATTCCATCACAATAAGATATAATTTAGACAAAATATTATATTACTTAATAAATTAACTAATAATATATATTTTTAAACATTCAGATTATTTTTTTTAATAGACATTATGGGTAAATGTACTGTTTTTAATTTTATTTTGAAAATAAAAAACATAACATTCATCTCACACATTAGAAAAATATTCCATCAGAATAAGATATTATTTATAAAATATATAATATGACCTTATAGGTTAAGTAATACTATAATTTTTTAAAAATTCAGATTAATTTTTTTTTTTTAAATTATGTGTAAACTTACCGTTTTTAATTTTATTTTGAAAATTAAAAAGATAATATTCATCAAAAACATTTGAAAAATATTCCATCACAATAAGATATAAATTTAGAAAAAATTATATTACTTAATAAATTAACTAATAATATAATTTTTTAAAAATTCAGATTATTTTTTTTAATAGACATTATGGGTAAATGTACTGATTTTATTTTATTTTGAAAATAAAAAACATAAAATTCATCTCACACATTAGAAAAATATTCCATCAGAATAAAATATTAATTTATAAAAAATATTATATGACCTTATAAGTTAAGTAATTATATAATATTTTTAAAAATTCAGATTATTTTTTTTTAATAGACATTATGGGTAAATGTACTGATTTTAATTTTATTTTGAAAATAAAAAGCATAATATTCATCTCACACATAAGAAAAATATTCCATCAGAATAAGATATTAATTTATAAAATATATAATATGACCTTATAAGTTAAGTAATTATATAATATTTTTAAAAATTCAGATTATTTTTTTTTTTTTAGACATTATGGGTAAATTTACTGCTTTTAATTTTATTTTGAAAATAAAAAACATAATATTCATCTCACACATTAGAAAAATATTCCATCAGAATAAGATATTAATTTATAAAAAATATAATATAACATTATAAGTTAAGTAATTATATAATATTTTTAAAAATTCAGATTATTTTTTTTTTATTAGAAATTATGGGTTAATGTTCTGTTTTTAATTTTATTTACTTATGAAAAATCTTGTATTAAATGTTCAACTCTTAGCTACCTATATAAACAATTTTATGAATTTTGAACTACAAAATAATTTGCAAATATTCATGATTTTGACGAGTTTTTGTCAAAATTTGAACTTCAAATGCTAATAAAAAAAATTGTGCCTATGTATTCTTATAATATTTTTATCGCTATATGAATAGCTTATGAGGAACTTTGTATTAATTTTTCAAATATTTTGACTCTGCCAAAAAAATTTTATCGACACTTCAAAAAAAAATTTTTAGGAAAATTGAAAATTTCATTTGTCTTTAAATAGCTCAAAAAAAGTCAAAATATTTTGAAAATCAAATCCCGTAAAGAAAATGACAATCTTACTAACTGGTAAAATTTTTAAGTATTTACGAATAGGTTAGGTTACACTATTTGAATAACAACAAATATCAAAAATTGTTTGAGGCAAACCGTTATTTAACGCGGTTTTGTAAAATTTTAAATTTCAAACACTCATAAAAATGTTTTGTTAAAAATCCGTTAAAAATTTATGGAGAATCTTGTACCAAATTTTCAAAACTTAGTTATAAAAGAAAAAATTTTTACGATTTTCCAACCACAAAATTACATGCAAGTTTTCGCAATTTTGACATATTTCGTATAAATTCGAACTTTAAGCACTTATAAAAAAAAATTCTGACTAATGATTTCGGATTTTTTTTTATCACTTTAAGAACAACTTATAAGAACCTTGTATTAAATTTTCAAGATTTTCTGGTCAGCCAAAAAAATTTTATCGTTATTTAAAAAAAAAAATGCTTAGAAAAATTGAAAAAAATTGTCTATTTATAATTCAAATAAATTCAAACATTTTTGAAAATTTAACTGTATATAGATAACACTAACATAAAAATTTGGTGAATATTTCAAATATTTACAGTAATTAGTTTTTAAATTACAACCATATAAAAAAATCGATTCGGTCGAAAACTGGTTTTGCGTATAAATTCCAGTTTTTTCCGTCATTTTTTTTTTGTTTTTCTCGATTTTTTTGAAAACTGTTGAAAAATGTTAACTTTTTACCTCTATAATGCACCAAGGATATTTACTTTTACACTTTTACATCGGAAACCACTCCCATAGTTTGAAATTGGAGCATTATTTCGACTAGTTATGCTGTACACAGACACACAAAAAAAAAAAACATTCATCATTGTAAAATCAATACATTCTTCAGTTCTTCACTCCGTTCAGAATCTAAAATAAAAAGTTGAGTAAGTCGGTACCGCTCTGCTGTATTCTTGGTGTGAAGTGAATCACTGTTATGTATGTGTTTATTTTTAATTAAACGATCAAAATTATTGTAAACGAAAAACGTTTCGGAGCGGAAACCGTCTGTTGGTGTATTTCAGGATATCTTTTTTGGTATAGCTATTAAAGCCATTTATTGTAGTATTAAATTATAATATTACGGTAGGTTAATTTATTTCTAGATATTTTTGTTATTAACTTTTGGCCATACTATAAAATAGTGTGAACAGGTTCGGGTTCATAGTATAAATAGATAATATCTTAATATGAATTCATCATTCATTTCATTTTTCATTTTTCTGTGAACATTTAGAGTATCTATGTTTATTTCTAAGTTTGTTCATTTTTAACAGTATACTAAAAAAATGAGTTGTGAACTTGTGAATGCACAAGTATTTAATAACTATTCATGTACCTAACAAAATTAATAGAATATTCCTCTTTAATTATACAACTGAAGTCATCCATGTTTCAATGTTTGTTACTAAAGTAAAAAACAAATTCAAATTTTGAAAACGACGTTTTTTTTATACTAATCAAAGTTAATAACAATCGTAGTACTAATATAAGAGTGTATAATTTTATTATATAAATGAGTACGGCGTGTTAGGTAGGCAATTTAAGGCCATAATTATTGAATGTTCGAATAATATTCAACATAAATTGAAACTTAGGTCTTGTGTGCTATAATAATAGTATTGGAAGTATGATTGTACGAAAGCATGTTTTTAAGGTAGATTTTTTTCTGTTGTGTACGGCTTATAAACAGTTTAAATAAATGACTACATTCAACCACGATAAACAAAAATAAATATTATCAGTAAGACTGTTAACTTACGGTTTATCATTTTTTGATTTACACGGGAAAGAAGAATTTTGTATTTGAATTAATTGGCTTTTAGGTATTTTTAAATCGTTATCATTTTTTTTTGTTATTTAATCAACGAAAAATATTAGTCATTGTTATACAATCAACGTATTTACTATACAAATGCATTTTAATAGTAACATTTATAGACAATGCGCTAGTCTAAACTAATCCACGAATGCGAATAATAATAAAAAAAAAGCCTGAATGCAGTAACCGGGTATGAGTGCAGTAATTAGTTTAAGTGAGAAGTCGGGAAGGTGGGATACATAAGGTTATTTAATTTTTATCTATGAGCAATAGTATACCATTGCTAATAAAAACGATTCTGAGTAAAGCTCGGTGGATAACATTATAGTATCAACAATCTATAATTTGTTATATAGTAAAATAAATAAATAGGTACATCTAAAATACAAAAGTAGTTAAAAAATATTATGCTATTATACAATATCATATTTTTTGTTCTAAATTAATATTTGTTTTATATTGTATTTTACATAGTTATGACAGCCAAATTTATTACAAATAATTTTAAAATGTTTAATTTACCTACCTACCTGTACTTTATATGATATCTAATATTATTAATATTTAAAATTAATATAATAATCAAATATTCTAATTATTTAACTAGCTGTGTTATATTTACTTCATCACTATTTTTGAATAATAAATAATGTATAATAACAATACAGGGTTCCTACTGAGTTGTTCCTAATAAAGTTAAAAAAATATCAAAAATCGTTAGTCACAAATTTTTTTAAAAGAATTTTAATTTTTAAGTTCAAATTTTTACGCAAATATGTCAAAAACTCGATAATGTGCAAGTAATTTTGTAGTTAATAATTCATAAAATTTTTAGTGTTGTATAAATACTAAAGGTATAAATATATAAAGGTTAAAAAATTCAACACAAAGTTTTCCTTCAAATACCTACAGATAAAAGTTTAGCGTCATTATAGAAAAAAATGTTATGAGCTTCTGAATTTTAAATTTAATGTTTATTTGTATTGTTATTTTAAATATATAAAAGCCAGATTTTATTTTATTGTTGAAAGTTTCTTATATTTATTTATAATATTATTAATGTTTATAAAACTTAAGTCTTAAGTTAATACTACAAGGTTTCTGATACACAAGTTTGAATGTATGTAAAAATCCCTTCGTACTTATTATCAGTAGTAGTCAATACAGCATTAATGAACTTAATAGAATATAATTGTTATTCAAATAATAGTTTAAAAATAAAAAAGTATTACTATTAAACACGATTGTTTTTATAATGGTAAAAAAAAACAATCAATATATTTACTAACACAATGATAAAATGTTATTTAAGTACATTTATCTTGTGAACGATGTTTTTATATTAAAATTTTCACATACGGATGGTTAATGGTTTACAATTATGTATTGAAGATTCGTTTGTACACTGGTCAGTTTTAATAAATAACAATATTATTAGTATGGCTATATAATATATATGATTTATTATTCGATTGAAAATGTTTTAAACTTCTGATATGAACAATGATACAATGATACAATGTTCTCTAAGTTTAGATTGTCAAGTAGAGATGTGTTAGACATATACTGGAAAACTGGATTGAAAAACTACTAGTAAGTCCAATATTGTTTAGTTTGTATGTGTAAGGCCACTGGAAAGAATAGCGTCCTGCAAGCTTGTATGACGTATATAAATTTGAATATTATCAATATAAAATATTATTACCATGTTACAGCCAACGAATGTAAATATGTGGCTTAGCGTAGCGCGGTGCTGCGATTAATTAAGCAACTTGATTGAGAGCAAGTACTGTCACTAGTTTCCGAATGGGTGACCACCCGGGAATTGTAGTAGTAAAAACTTTGCTACGCATACAATATGTGTCTTAACCAACGTACGGTTGGTTAGAGTTAGGTTAAAACTACACACAAGGTTTTTACCACAGTTAAAATCCTACAAACATCTAATGGCCATAAATGTCCAGCTTAAAAAAAGATCAATAAAAAAAAAAAAAAGAATGCAAGTATCCACAGTGTCGTTAACAATATTTAGTATATATACAATATACATACATCTATATTTGTGTAATATAAAGTGGTGTATAGTTTTAGATGAATAACATGAATGTGTAAACTACAATATTATTATATTGTATTAATACAAATAAGTTTGAAATATACATCCTAATAAGTGTTTGGACAGTATAGGCACGTTGCTAACTCCCAGATGGTGCAACCACCACTTGCAGTATTCTTAGTACGGAAGCCATATCGTACATACAATATTATAAGTGTTATACACACTATAGTACCTACCAGTATATTAAATTCAAGACTTAAATTTTATAAACATTATTTATTATTATTATTAGTAATACTTATTTCACTTAAATATCTAATATCACTTTCTCGCTTTGTCTAACATAAACTTTTATTCTGGATGTCTGAGATGACATTTTGTATAAATTAAGGTTATCACTAAAACATTTTTATTATTCTCATCTTCTAAACAACTTTTGAAATCACTTACTCTAAATAAAACTCAATTAGAATATCATTTGCAAAATGTATTTCTATTCAGCATTTTATAATTGCACATTTTGATGACTGACGATCTTTAATAAAACTTGTATGTAAGTATTCTATAAAAAAACATAATAAATTTAAAAACAAAATTTGACTAGTTAAACAGATTTTAAACTTGCGGAATACTATTTTTTCTCATTTTCTTCTAATAGTTCTGAAAATTTGAATCTGAAAATGTAATTTTAAACGTTTCTAATAAATATATTATCGATAATTAAAAATGATTTAATTTTCATTATATTTTGTCGATTACTCGATTGTGAACTATTATATAATATGTTAATTGAGGTGTGTAGTTTCAAAACCAGCCATAACCAATTTTTAAAAATGTTCAGGAGCAAAAAAAAACTAAAAAGACCTTAAAATTTTACTCTATGATTTTGTAATAAATATGAAATCATAGGTTTACATATATACTGTATATGAATAGGTATTATATAAAAATATTATAAGAAATACTTAACGTAAATTTTTTTTAATTTTTGATTTTAATATGCGATTCATTTTAAATTTTGTAAAAATATGTAATAACTATTAAATATGCAAAAAACAATTTCACCTGTATCTTCAAGCTATTTTAAATCGTAAAGATTACTGACAAAAATCCAAAAATGTGAAAAGGAAAAAAATATGCAATTGCATACGAATCTGCGATCTAATTATTATATTATTATTGTTTACATTTATGTATATTTTTAAAAATCTAACCGTTAATAACCTATGTATATTATTATTAAATTTATTTGTGTTTTTCTGAAATATTCCCGAAACGTATTAGGGAACATTACATTTTTACATTTTTATAAACCAATATGTATTTATACAAACATTAATGTAGGTTTATAAAGAACGTTTAATTGTAATGTTTACATTGGAACATTAAATGTGCATAACTTATATTTTTGTGGAACATTACAGAAACTTTCAGGTAACACTAAATTCTTGTGTTAACATTGGTACTTAAAATGCATATTTCTAGAATGTTTGTAATAGTTTCTTGCACGGTGGGTACATGCAGAGCTGCAATTTAATAAAATATTATTATTTTTTCTCACGATTTACTTAAACATTTTTGTTAAATGTGTTTTAATATGTAAGTATGAACTATGAATAATACTAGATATTATAAATAAGATACTTGTACACTGTGGTTCACAAAAACTTCAACGTAGTATTATACGTGAATAGAACGAGTGCGATTTTTTTAAAAAACTAACATCTCCCGAAAAACATTAATAGAAAGAGTTTTGTGCACAGCTGGTTAGATTATGTTGCATATATATTATATATACATACATACCTATAATATATATATATATGTATGTATATACACATATATATTATCCCTATAGAGATGGTGTTTTAAAGAGGGTGACCCAAAACGCAAAATTTGGTACCAGGGCCACATTCGTAAAATGCATCTTGCCAGCAAGACGATCATCTCGACGTTGTCTACATTGTTTACGAAGATGTTGCGCAGTAATTCCTACTTGGATAGGACTGCAAATTATATTTTATGCACACTGTTTCGCCGCGATTAAGGCGCGGTAGATACAACTAGAGTGCCTTAATAGAGTCCGTATGGTCACACTCTCTGTATCAAGGCACTCTAAATACAACCTACTTTGTTTCTTGCCAAACTCACAAAATACAAGTTTATGTAAGTATAAATATTAAGAGGTAGAAGAAATTTCAAAATTCTTAATTAGATTGAACGAACATTCATTCATTAATAAAATCGTTGTATAATCAATGACGTGAATTTTACCACACAAGGTAAACATAATATACTATTATAATATAAGGTATATATACGTATTTAATAAGTCAATATTATTGTGATTTAACACATAGATAAACTACAGATAAAATATATGGCCCGTGTAATAATATGCCAATTAAAAAAGTAGGTCAACGCATTTCGGTGGTGGATGTTTGTCCGTTGTCCCTTCGGTCCTCGGACAGGATAGTGTAATTTTACTGTAAGTATTCGATTTGAATGCAATATGATTGCATTCGATAAAAAACGATTCTGAGGGGACGAGGGGATCTTTTTTATTTAATTTTATTAGTTTCTATGGTGATAAACAAAGCCGTAATTATTTTACACCACATAATCGTGAAGTTTTACATTTTTTCTCCTTTAACCGCTTTTATTTCGAGTATTATTTCGAAAATTGAAAAATGACCTCTCTAAAGTACCAGCTCAAGAACATTACCGTTCAGAAAATATACTACACTTGTACTTTTGAGCAAGTTTAGGGGGAGAAAAAGTGTTTACAGAATAAAAAAGAAATAAACATCATTGTAAAACCAATACATTTCTCACTCCGCTCAGAATCTAATATATATATATATATATATATGCTACTGATATTTATCTATACTAAGCCAACTACGTTTTAATAAGTTTAATCGGGCTTTAACATTCAATAAAATATATTCAAATTTAATTTAAAAAAAAATATATTGGACCAGGGTATGTATTAAATGTATTAAATGGTATGATATATATCATATGTATTAAACATTTTTGATACAAGACATCACATACCTACTAGTATATTAAAATAGGTAGAATCTTATTTTTACGTTAAAAAAACAATTGTTTTGAACTTCTATTTTTTAACCAGTACATTTCATTAATAATTAAAAGCAGAGTATAGATGTGTACTGTATAGCCATCAAAGGTAAAATAAGTGTATAAGTTTTTTTATTTTTTAACATATCATAGTATTTGTTAACAACATGCCACATATTTTTAAAGCTCAATAACCTATTCAATATTTAATTTAAATGCAAATAAAAATTCATTTTAATCTTATTAGGTAGTATGCAAATTGCTACAGTCAATATTTTAATATTGCAGGCACTCACGTCAATTAGATGTATGATTTATAATTTTGCGTTAATGTTCATTTTTTTAGTTGCTTATGACTAATTATTATTAATTATTATAATAATATTATAATATTTTAATATTATTATCCAATAATAATATTGGATACGATTAAAAACGATTCTGAGCGGAGATAGCCGGTCAGTCTAGATGTTTTATTACACGATATATTTATGATGGTATTTGTAATTTTAGCTTAAAATAAATCAAAATATTTTTATAGTTAAAACATGCATAATAAAGAATAATATACGGCGATAAGTTTCTAGTCCCTATGAATAATACATTTGATTTTTAAAAATTTAAAAATCATTATTTTTCGCTTAAAAAACCAATTTCTTCAGTTTTTGAGCTTCAGATATGCTATAGATTTCACACATAATAAGTACATGAAATAAGGTTTTTAATTTTTTTTATATCTCAAATGCACACATTACGTAAAAAGTAATGTTATCTTTATGTACAAATTTAATTTTTAATCTCATAATAATTGTTGACGTCTGTATAGTATTATTAGACAATCCGCGCGCCACGATTACATTAACCAGGTACTGCCTTATAATATAGTCACCAGCCGATACACACACACACACACACACTCGCGCGCGCCAGCCGTTATTTTTATATTTATTGTTTTAATTATTTTTAGATTGTAAGCTGTTATGTAATATGTAAATTACACGACGACTCGGTATCCGTAGTAGTATTATAATTATTCAGTCTCATCTCCAGCGTTAACTCAACAACGCCTCTTACGTGCGCTGATCGCCGTCGGACAATTTTTATTGTTTTAAATTGTATTTTGTGTGCGCTAATCGCCACTGTTTTCATACGTATATCGCACTGTGGACGCTGTAGCGTGCCACGTATGAGCAACCGTAAAGATGTAGATGTTGAAATAATTTAAACGCCGACGAATTATTTCTAAGTGTTTTTTATTGTGAAAAATATTCTATGTGTTTCAAAAAATTAATTTAATTAAACTATGAAAAATATTCAAAGTCCAGGAGACATAATTAATATTAAACTGGATGACGTGAAGGTGCTCGCTCTAACTCCGGTAAATCACGTCTAAAATGTGCCTGTTCGGAACCCCCTTATATTATATCGTCCAGAGAATCCCGCGGTACCGGCAGGTCCCTGCTGGTCAGCGTATACGTGCATCCGCTCTTCCCACGCATTTTCGTCTATCATGTATCGATGATTTCCTGTTGAATCATAAGCGTACGTGCGACGATGCTGTATGTGACCATGAACCGATACCACTACATATTATAATATATTATATAGTATAATTTAATATTATACAACATTATCGATGCGGTCAGTATTTCCGAGAAAAGCTGCTCCGCTGGTATCGACGACCGTAGGCCTATAAAGTCTTACGTTTACAACGACTGCTATTAAATGTAATTATGTTTTTTTGATTAGTTTTTACCCTTCACTTTTAGGTCTAAAATTACTGATCATTATCTACTCTAACGAACCCGTCCACGAGTTCTAAGAAAATATACTATCCATTATGAACATTATTTGGATTTGGTCATTATATTATCTGCGTTTTGTTATGTTATATATTTTAATTTATGAGACATCAGAGCACGTTGCAGCTCGCGAATCGTCACTTTATCATAATATATCAGGTACGTTTCATATAGGTACAGGCAGTGCCGGCGCTAGGTTTTTCGCTGCCCTGTGCCAATTACCTATATGATATGAGAATATGCCACCCTTATATAATTTATACCTATATTTTTATTTGTAAACAATGCCACCCCTAAAATTCCAAAAAAATTTGAAGCCCTGTGTAGTCGCACAGGTCGCACATGGCTTCCGCCGGCACTGGGTACAGTCGCCGATCGCCAGTTTTATTCTTTTATACATGTTTTGTACACTCGTCACTGCAAATCGGCGTATTTATTTATTTTATATTATTTTCGTGTATTGTTTAAATCGTTTCGTGTTCTGTGCATATGCGATTATTTGTAAAGCCGTATAGGCTTCAGAGGCGTCCAGCTGACCAGTCTGCTTTCCTCAAAATTGTGAGTTGTTTTCATATTATTATTATCGTCTGTGCCAAACCGGCATTTTAAATGTTATATTTTACTCTGTTGGGCCAAAAGGACCGATTAATCTATTATTTTATAATTTATTATATTATATTATAATCCATTATGATTTCATTGAGTTATATTCATTTACAGTTAGGTACCTATCCATTTTAGCATTTATGATTACACACACACGTATATATATATACACATACACACACCACCTCACACTGGCATAACCTGCTCGACGACCCCATCCACTTCTTTTGAGTCGCTATACACACACACACACACACACACACACATTTTTACACGAGTCGGTCGGTGTGTGCTACGAAGTAGCACTTGACCGGGTGCACGTAAACTTGTTACTGTTATAATATTATGTTCCCAGCCCGTAGTGACGTAGGTACAGTAATAGTTTCAAATGTGTGAGTTCAATATTGAATGTTTTACTAACGAAACTAAATTCTGAATATCTTATGGTAATACATAGTTTCACATGTGTGAGATCAACATTCAGTGTTCGATTAACGAAACCAAACTTAAAACAATTTAACATAAAAAGACTGACGTGTAATTATAAATTTAATACATTTTAAAAATGAATTTTGTACAAAATAAAATAGGTACTTATAAATTAACAATACAAATTTATTATAGAAATTACGTTTTTATTATTATTTTACGTGCAATTCATGACAATATAAAAAAATTACATTAATTTTAATCATAATAATATGTATATATTATTAAATAAAAAAAAACTTATTTCATTTTTAAGATGTGTTATTTCTTCTATCTGTCTTTTATACATTTAGGACAGAACTATTTATTTATTTTTTTTTTGGGTTTGGTAGATAATTTTACTCACGCAAAGTGAAACCATTAAATATAGGACATTAAAGTAATAAAAGCACATAATAAATTTAAAAAAAATGTACGATAGAAAACAATGAAACAATATTTAAAATAAAAAATAAGGATGTTATTAATATTTTAACGGTTTAAGTATAATAAATTCGAATTAATATTTTTACGTCTGGGTTATCGCAGCTAATCATTTCACCATGAGAAACTTGGTCGCATAAACAAAATGTTGGTTCATTTTGATTAACGGTCATGTATAATACTTAAGCTGACTGTGCAACTCCAGCACCAACTAATGCACCAGTAAGGAAACTTTCAACTGTAACTCTGGTTACACTATTAGTAGGGTTTGTTGGATTAGTGACAACATTGATTAAAGTTATTTTACTAGGTGGTGAACTTATCGTTTTTGCAACGACTGAACATTTTTGGTAGGTATCTAATTATTATCAATGGCGGTTTTGGTTGTATTTTTTTTGTGAGACAACTTTTGTATTACTTCCCCTCCCTTCATTACAAAAATTAAACTAATATTGAAATCGGTTTCATTAGGCTCTGTGACAAAGTAACGATTTTTGATTATCTATATCTATATGTTCTTGTTGAACGTGCCCAAATCACAACTGCGGGCCGACCATATTACCTACTCAACTATTTTTAGTACCTACTCAGAGGCGATGAAAACGAGCCTCACGATGATCATTGCGCACTCGCTATTTTGCCTATTTAATAGTCACGTGCATCGCGTATATACGTGTGTGTGTGTGTGTGTAATTAATGTACACAAGTAACAATTTAGAGGTGACGTAGAACTGGGCCTCTTTGACGTCATCGAAATATTGCCGCCGGCTGAAATATGAGGGTTTTTTTATGAATTAATTATTTCGTACATTTCTTATCGGTTTATCACTATTTTTGGTAATAAACTCGGAATAATATTATACAATAATAAAAAAAAAAAAAATGATAAGTCATACTATTAAACTTCGTAAAGAAGAATTTTTTTCAAATAAAACCATAAATACGTTGTAATTGTTGGCTAAATGTGTGCTATCGGTGAGCTAAAAATTATACTTTTAGAGTATTTTTTACTACAAAATTTTAGGTGAGGTACCGCCTCACTTGCCTTGCTCTCAAAACCATCACTGATTATTATACAAAAAATGAAAAAAAAAAAACAACTTAAATAAGACTAAAATTATATTGCAACCAAAATTTTTTTCAGTTGTTTCTTTTAGAAATTGGGTGCTGTTTCTTCATCACTCGGTGAATTTTTTTTTTTGTCTTTAGTATTTTTACGTCCTCCTAAAAACAATATATTATGAAAAAAATAAGTGTAAGAGACTATTGTAAACAACGACCAACTGGAGTTTGTTGTGTCTAATCAACTTTTAAAAATACGAAATGTACTATATTGTCATTGTGCCTCTTAAATTTCTTCTGTTGATATTGTTGATACTATCACAGAATAAATACTTTATGCTGTGATAATATTATAGAGATAAATAAGAATATACTTAAGCACGGACTTTCCAACTTTCGTTATATTACAAAAAACGAGCAGTGACTGTTAACTGTTCCTACCACCACCATGGTGTGAAATTGAACTTCCATTAAAATGTCATTGAAAGAGCATTACTCTGCCCTAAATGGTCATATAATATTCCAAAATGGAAATGTTTCACTCAAAATAATAATATTAATTTGATAAATTAAATTCTTAATCTAACGGTAATAGTTCCAAATGTGCGGTGCGATTAGTAGGTATCGAGTGTTTTATTAATGAAACTAAATTAAAATTGTATGTTTTCGCTATTATTATGATACAAAATTTATTTTCTTAGCTTTACATATAAGTAATCAATTGATCATAATCGGTCAAAATAATTCAACATTGATTATTTTACTGAACATTAATTTATTACATTTATCTATTTGAATATATTTTTTTTTAACATCGATGTTAAATTATTATCTGTAATTTAAGTGACTATAGTTTTTCAAGATTTAAATTTTAATTATTTATAGACAAATTCGAAAAACCTATTAAAATACTACAACTTAGACAAAACATGTCTAAACTTATTATTTTGTATTGTGCTTATCGCGGTTTGAAAAGAATTAATTACATTCTTATTTATTTCCAGTTAAGACGTATTTTAGTATTTAAAAATCGATTATTATTTAACTTCAAGTAATTAACCATAAAAGCTCAAGGTAGGTACTGGTTAAGTTGCTTAAACAACACCACATTCCAATCGGATTTACTCCCTATGTTCTCGTTTGTGGAAGGTTTTAAAGTATTCTAAAAAACCCATTAATGTTTCAGAAAAACGTTATGTTTATAGATAACTACCTACTCTAGTATAGTCTACGTACAGTGATTTATTTGGCAGCTATAGTTAAACGTGGTCAATGTAAAAATAAATAATTTGCTATCTACGATTTTTTAAGAGCTGGTACCTATATTGGAACGAATGAAAAATCATTTTATTATTTAACTATTATATTTCAACCATAATTGTATAAAGAAAAAAATAGTCATATTCGCTGATTTTCCCACAATAACAACTCTGGTATATTATATCGCTTGTAGTCAAGTCCTAGTGGATTTTAAGATTCACTGGATTCAAACATCAGTCAGTTCTAGGTCTGGTTCAAAATGCTCGGCAGACAAAAACAGAGCCGCTTAGGTTTGATCGATTGGACACCCCTTATACTATAGACGTATAATATATACTATAAAGTATATATAATATAGGTTATATATATATATATATATATATATCAATTTATCTAAAAAATATCTTAAAATATTATACAGAAAATGAATAACAGTGGGAAATAAATACGTGGGTGGCATAATATAGATCAAGCGTATAGATACAATTACTTACACGAAATAGATATACGTATATAAGTGTATTGCTCAGTGTAAACGTTGCATAAATTTTCTTTGTTTTTCTCGGATGTACCTATTAATAATAATAGTAATAATAATAGGGAAGAATACGATTCCGCTCGCTTTGTTGTGTAGGTATTGAAATACAACAGGAATTGGTGCAACATCGTGCACCAAATTTATTTAATAAAATGTAATATTAATAAAATAATGTTTAATTTAATATACTTTTTCCCTTGGTACATAAAGTCAATAGAAGTTAGATGTTAATAACATTTTTATGTATTTTATAATACATAAAAATATTACAAAATATAATGTATTTTATGCGTTATTATTGGATAAACACTGTATGTAATTGGCCGTTGTACATTTTATGGTAACTTTCTGTTCCGTTTGTGGTTCTAACAAAACAATTCTTTTCAGTATAAAACGTATTATAAAAATTAAAAATGTAAGTTACCTAGGACTAATTATTGATAGTTCACCTGTCTATATTCAGGTGGAAATAGATTACCAAATTCCATCATGTTCCGAAAAAAAGATGCAGAATCGTATTTTTCCCTAATATATTCATTATATACACTGGCGCTTGGACAGTCTTGTAGGTATATATATATATATATATATATATATATATATATATATATATAGGTATGTGTATAGTCGTTCGACCACGATTCGCAAAACAGGTGGGACCGAACAAGAAATTAGCAGGAATGTGCGTATACCGAGGTTGTGGTGACCGGGTGGTGGTGGTGGTGGTGGTGGTGGTGGTGGTATACTACTCATTATATCACTGTATATTGTCCGAGCGATCCCGGTTGTAATTGTGGTGGTGGTGGTGGTGCCTAAGTTCACTGGACCACGATCCGATCCGATGGAATCCCGACGGACGGGCTGTCGGTTGGAGGCGGTTGCTGTGGAAAATATACGTAAATCATCGTCGTCTTCATCGTATTCGCTGGGAATAATCTAGACGACCCGGTCAAAGCCTTTACGGCGCAATTATACGATAATAATTGCCGGTACTCGGTCCGGTTCGCATCGGCCGCGCACCGTTTCGGCTGAAGGCCATTTTGTACGAGACGCACCGAAGGACCGACGTCTCGTCGTCGCGCACCGCAAAACCACGTTGTACACACACGCGATTCATACGGCATCAGACAGTGTTTACACGCGCAAGCGTCAGTCGACGTTTAGATGATCCTGGAACCAGTTAACTTGCCGGTCTACAACGGGTCTGACAATTTTTTTCGTCTCAGAAATATTTTCTTAGCGTTTATTCACCCTCCGACCACCGATCCCCTCCCCCCAGAAAAAGTTGTCTCGTTTTATCTTTTATTTATTCGAATCTATTTTTTTTCATAAGATTGTTTTATTGTAAACAAAATATTCTAAAACCACACATTCCATATCTCTATAGGTGTAGATACCACCGTATTATATTTATAACGCGTACTTACATCATATCGGAGCGTGGCACGGGCCGCGTATAACGCACTCTGCTAAGACGACAGCAAAGACTTTTTTTCCCCCGATCGGAATAGACATTTTTCTCGTCGACAGCGGATACGTTCGCAAAAATTATTAACGTACGCAAAATTCTATTATACAAAGACGACGACGCCACCGCCGACAACAAAAAATTGCGCAGGTCGCCCGCGTTCGCGGACATACATCTCGGCGGCATCACATGCACTTTAAAGACGATCGACGTAACACCGATCGTATTGAAAAACCCACGATGGTCATCATGAAAAGCCTAAAGATTTTTCTGAAACGTTTCCGACATGGTAAGTTCTCGACGATACGATATATTTAATAGCTTTACAACAATATAACAATCAAAATAAGTATGTATGCTGCGCCGTATAATTACGCGACATGCTATACACGTGTGTACCGTTTTCCTCGTTTAAATCACAAATATACCAAGTAATTATTATTAATATGTTTTTATTACTAAGACGTTATTATGAGTCTGAAAAAAAAATAGAATATAGAATATATTTTATAAAAGACGAACTGATTGTTTTTCCTTTTGGAAATACGCAAATGCGTCTAAAATGCTATAAGTTAATCATTGTTAACTTGAATTAAACCCATACTTTTTATACTTTTACTTTATACAATTCTTTGGTGTTTGAAAAAAAAATTAATTTACATCGATCGGTTATATCAATTAATTTTAGTATCGTATTTTTTAATTAAGTATATTTAATAACATGATAATAATTAAATGGGTATATATTCCTAATAAATGTGGCCCGGATTTATATGCAATTACATGTTTTTTCTAAACAGTCCAAGAAATAGCTTGATAATAAGTTACAAGTTTGAATTATAGTCAATAGATCCGAAATAAAAAATTTTATTTTGCATATTTTTGCATATTTTGTGTCTTTTTGACATGTATTAAATATTTCTGTATTTTATGATTTTTTATAACATATATACAGTTTTTAAATGCATAATAATATATAATATTTTATTTTATATTTATTGCCCATGTAATTTGATGAAGTCGTTTTTTTATCTTATCTTAGATCATAGGGACAAGTAGTGATCTGTTATATTGAATAAGTTTTCGTGAATCATATATTAGTCGTATTTGTAGTAATTCGAGTGCGCGTAATTTTCATTTGATTTAATTTATTCATATTTAAAATTCTGAAAATACTACAAAAAATGAAACACATAAATAAAATATAATTTTTTTTATTAACATATAAAAATAATGAAAATAAAATAATTTTTTTAATCGTTTTTTTTGCTTATTTTTTATTTTATAGGGTATTTATATTCTTGTAAAATAAATGCATAAATGCATAATTTATAGTGCATATTTCTAAGGTTTTTAGAACATAAATCTGGACCCTACAGTAATTACTATGTCTACAATGTTAATAAAATGTATAATTTTATAATAAATATTTTTCAATAGACAGTGAAAAAGATGGTTTATATTTTAATGACCTGAATACCTCAAACTAAATCTTGTACAGAAAATGCCAATTTAAACAACTGATGTGTGTTTTAAGTTTCTGCAGCTAGTAATTTTTAACTATAACAAAAATCTAAAATTATATTATAATATGATGCCTCTTTGTATTCTTATAATTTTTTAATCACTAGAAGACTAACTCATGAGGAACTTTGTATCAAATCTCTTAGTAATTTGACAATCAAAAAAAATTTATCAGCATTTATAAAAAAAAAACAAATGTTACAAATGCCTAAAAGGCTATAAATAGCCTTAAATTAAAGCTTAAGATTAAGCTAATAAAAAAAAATTGTGCCTCACGATTTTCGATTATTTTTTTACTATAATAAGAAAAACTTATAAGAAACATTTTATTAAACTTTCAAGTTTCTTCAAAATATTTTTATCGACATTTAAAAAAAAAATAGGTATACTTAGATAAATCAAAAATTTCAGCTTTCTATAAATAGCTTTAAAAACTCAGAATATTTTGACCTTACCTTATTTGAACCTAACTTAACCGTGTATAGAAAATGGCATTATAAAAATTTGGTGAAAATTTCAAGTATTTACCTATTTTACCTACAGTGATTTGTTTTTGAGTTCCAACAATATAAAAAAATTGATTTTTCAAAGAGTGGTTTTGAATAAAATTCCTGTTTTTTCGTCACCTTTTTTGTGGTTTTCCCCGATTTTTTTGACAACTACTAAAATTTCTTACTTTTGACCTCTATACCAAGGGTATTAAATTTGCCACTGGAAACCACCCCTGAAATTTTAAATTGAAGCATTATTTCTATACAAGTTATGGTGTACACAGACACAAAAAACACACATCATTATACAATCAATATATTCATCACTCCGTTCAGAATCTAAAACAAAATAATAAAATATAAGTACCTAAATTATTTATCGGTTATACGAATTATTATAAATATTTTGATTTTGATGAATGAAGTTGTTTATAATTCACATTGTATTTTAAGAAAAAAATGAATAACTGTATCAATTTCTGTACGAACAGTAAAAATATTTTTATTTAAACCATATTGTGATTTATTGTAGCCATTTTCTTTTATATTTATATACCTAATTTAGTTGTATAATAACATCTAAATCCAATAGTTATAAATATAATAAATATATTTACAAATGAATTTATTATAAAATATTTAGTTACCAACTTTCTATATTAAATATGGCTAAAGTATACCCCAAACTCCTTAAAAAAAAAACCACTAGGTTGTTTTCTCTATGATTATAGCATTTTTATCAACAGTTTAATTTACGCTTATAAATAGAATCTTAAAATACTATTAAATTGATGATGAAAAATGTAACTTTCGATCACTGTGTTCATAACAATTCTAGGTTTTATACAATAGACATTGAACGGGAGCTTTTTCTATTGTTTTTAAAATCAAATGTCAGGGTTAAATATAATAATAATAATGCATCGGAATTATAGCTAGATCATTTATAGTATGATCGACAGATAAATTATTATTAAACATAATATTATATTTAAATTATTCATTTAGCTATAGTATAAAATTTATACTATCATTTAATGATATACTAAAACAAATTATTATAGATTACCCAAAACGTTCGATTCATATGATCTTTGCTTGTACAATGTCTTACGAACCGCCAACCTCTACACATAAAATCTTTTTTAGGAAAGTTATATTATAGTGGTCTTATATATTTTTAAGTATAGAAAAAATACTTCATAATAGAACTTGGTCTACGTATATATGACACTATAAAATAAACACAAGTTTGACAGTTTGACACTCCCTGTGATAATTTTGTAATAACATATTATTAAAATATTATATATTTATGTAAACATATATAGGTAGTAAGTTATTCAACCTTGCAGTTAGAGTGGTTACGAATATGTCTTATTAATTATTATTGACCATCGCATAAAAATACTATTGAGCTTGAATTCTTTTTCAAGTTAAAAGAGTAGGTATACTTTCTATTAATTAATAAAATAATTAAAAACATAGTATTGTTTATTTTTATAATTAAAAAGACAACCAACGATAATTATTATAGTTATGAAAAAAATGTAATCATCTGCATTTTAAAACAGCCATTTTTCTGTATTTTATTCAGTATACAGTGTCAATATAACACATATCAAATACAAAAATGTTAGGTAATACGCTAATGTATAATAATTAATAATCGTTCACCGTGACTGCACGAATGAAAGAAAACACAAATGTAAAAATTATTCGACTTATACTTAAATATTAAATACTGTATTATTTTCAACTAAATTAGTAGTGTTCGTTTTAAATTAATGAAATCATAATCATGTTTAATTATAATTACAAGTTTATACATTTAAACATAATATTATGTATTATTACGAGTATATTACTATGTAATATTTAATTATTTTACTAATATAATAAGCAGCAAGTCTGATTCAATTTTACTTAAATATTTCCTGTAGATTAATTAAAATATATTTTAATATTATACAACTAGGTATAGAAATTAAAAGTAACAGTTAGTTTTTCAATGTTTTTTTTCAATGATACATTCTTCTCACGCACACATTCGTAGACACGATCTCGTTTGAATACAAAAAAATTCATAAAAAATATCAGTATTTTTTTATGCTAACGAAACAAATATACTATTGAATTATTCTATATTATATATTATTATAATATATATATATATCGTAACATTTGTAATATTATACGTATTTATAATATAATAATATACATAATTATCTCTGAAAACCAGAAAATGTAGACATTTGGAACCTACTTTCTAGGGTCTACCAATTACTATTCGATCTTGACCGGTGATGCACGCTAACGATTTAACAATTTTAAAACATGCTATTAATGAAATAAAATTTCGTTTAAATAAAAGTGATTAAAATTAACATTAAATAATTTAAATATATAATATATAATATTTAAATATAATACTTTAATATTTAATTAAGTATTAAATACTATTATTTTCAACTATCTAATACCTACTCGTATATCCAAATTAATGGCACCTAGTCGTTTTGAATTAATGAAATCATAATCGTATTTAAATAATATATTTTCAGGTTTATCCATTTAAACGTGTATTATTACGAGTATAATATTATGGTACGAGTATTCCTAATTATTATATTAAATAGCTATCTGATAGTAAAGCGGTTAGCGCTGTAGGTAACCAGACGAAGTAATAAAAATCATGTTAACGGGTCTGCTATACCTAAAATAATGTTAACTAAAAATTCATAAGGCGCATAAAAACACAATACCTATTTGCGAATTTATATTATATAGTCACATAACTCAATTTTCTCCGAGACAGACCATAATAATATTATCGCTAAAAGGTGTTTTACATATATTTGAGCGTTGGTTGATACCATTGTACAAATTCGGTAAGTCGATAAATCTATCTAAAATTCGATGTGTGTAGGTTGTGATTTGTGAATAGTACAATATAAGTATGTCATAAGTTTGGAAGTATAAACAATTAAAAGTACTTACCTAATGACTACAAGGTCAGTTCTAGGAATGAAATAGAATATATAAATTTTTAATATATAAAATATGTGCGTATATTACATAAGTAAAAAACGCAAATATACATAAATTTTAGCTCAAGTTAAGTTATATGAGGTTCATCGCCGTCGGTTTATTTTTAAAAACTTGCCAAATTTAAAATTTATTGATTTTTTAGTTCTAATATTTTTCTGAATAACCGAATAGGAATATTTTTTTTACTTATAAACGAATACAGACGACAGTATACAACTATAAAACATAACATCATCAACTACGTATGAACTTTATGAACAGATTTATTAATAAAAATACTACCATCCTGAGTCCTCCTACAAATTGTTCTAGTCTTTAAAATATTAAATATGCTCCTTTAACAAATATAATACGACTATGCGAGATAGCAATGCTTCTCATCCAGTATAGATCAAATTTACCCACATTTTACCATTTTAAGTTTCTCTGTTAATAATTATTAACGAAATCCTTTCGAGGTTTAAAGTTTTAAATAATTAATATATTATCACGGGGAACATTTCTCAGCTTCGATCGGCCAAAAATCCTAACTTTACGATCGTTTTGTATATAATAATACGTCATACGTCAACGTATTCTATATGATACGCACTGACGATGACGTAGGCGAGTTTACTA
The DNA here is from genome assembly GCF_020184175.1 of Aphis gossypii. NCBI lineage: Eukaryota > Metazoa > Arthropoda > Insecta > Hemiptera > Aphididae > Aphis > Aphis gossypii. The sequence continues at coordinate 53,822,612 of NC_065533.1, forward strand.
CCTACCAGTCCGGAAATCATTAGAATTGTGATGTAAGTAGGAAATTTTTTCTATGCCCGTAAAATTTTCCCATGTTTGAGCAGCAATAAATCATACGAGGAAAAAAATTAATTGTCGAGTATTGTTGTAAATAGGATACAGGCAAGTATTAAATTATGAACAAGAATGACCGCTATCAGCGTTGATATAGAATACAACGATTAAGATACGAAGTAAGTATACTAGCTGAAGATATTACATAAACGTCATAAACTCTACGGTCTTAAATAAATTTAAAAGTAATAATATTCTAAAATCTTGATGTATCTAATACATTTTTGTTTTGCTACCATTCACTCTAGGTACCAAGATATACCTAGAAGTATTAACGTCTTATACAATCATTCGTTGTTATTAAAAAATAATACTATTGAAAAAACTGGCTTTTTCTTGTAGTACTTACAGTATAATATTATACCTACATGCCGTATTTTTATAACTATTATAACAGTTCTATATAGTTGTTTTATTAAATCCCATCAATTTTTATAGTAATTACTTTTTTTAAACAGTTAATCTCATATACTAGAACAGTGGATTTTGCTTACACAATATATGTATCTACCTATAATTTGAATATTGTACATAGATGCTTAGATTATAATAATAATATAATAAAAGGTAGATATAGTGTACGTATATAATATAGTAAATATCGATTAAATCAATGTTAAAAAAGGGTTGTAATAAAAATAATTATAACACACTATAATAGTAGGCTAAACTAGTTGGCACATTTTTTTAGACGTCCAATTTAAAACACGAATTTTGTTTGCTCACAAATTATTTTATAAGTAACAACTCGTATTCGCCTTTACGCATATGTTATTTTATTGTCCGGAATCATTTACGTAAGTAACTGTATAACAAGTACCTACCATTCATGTTCATAAAAACAAAAAAACTAAATGATGAACAACTAAAAAAAACCGAAAATTTCCATAGACGTTTTAATAAAAAAAAATGTATTTTTATAAATTGTGCTCTCATGAGTTGTAAAAAATTATAATGTGACCACAACATAAGTTGTTTTTTAGTAAATATACAATATACCTGTAGAACCCGTTAACTAATGTCAAATTGCATATCAGCCAAACAGTATACACATCATTTTTAGTGACAAATAACACCTATTACCTGAACCGTACTTCCGATATTAAATTTTTATTTTGAAAAACCATAATAGATCATATACCGCCTATAGGTAATATTGCATTGAACGATGATTTCAGTATCATGGTTTTGTCATAGTTTTATAACTATCAGCCATTTAAGATTTACATGTATTACGCGTTGTATATTAAATATATATTATTTATACAATATATACGAGTATAATACTACTAATATGGATAATAAATTTGTTTAATTTGTTTCTAGGTTTGATATGGTCGATGCTGATAGGAGTTTTCGCACTCGTTCTGAGTACACTAATCGCCGTGTTCGATCCATATAGATTACTACTCAACTGGGTAAGTGAAGATAGTCCGCAGGTACCGGTCATAAGATACGCATTATGTTGTTTTAAAGATTGAATAATTTTAAGTAAAACAATACAGAATAATATACTACCGCACGTTTTAATAGGACAAATTACCATTTATCAAACGTACTAAATTGTCCGTCTCTGTGTCATGAAATAAAAATAAAAATTGTTATTCTTGGTAGCCCTTTTTCTTGTAGACTGTTAATCAAATTACTTTTTTGAAAATCTTAATATGTATACATCGAAGTAGGAATAAGTACCTATAGTATTTAAGTTAGGTATTTAACTTTGTGTACTAAGGTAGTTGAAACGGTAGTTTGAAAGCTTATATGCGGGGATGTGATAATTTAAGGATTTTAGTTATTATTATAACAATTACCTATTGATAACTTATGATTTGTAAAAAAATTTCTTAATAAATAAATACTAAACGATTCAATATTCCATGTATAAATTGACAATTCTTTCAACCTATATTTAAGGACTATGAAAACCTTAACCCCTATACATTTTAATAATTCAGAAACAACTCGTTAAGACCTATCTACCTAACAATTTATAAAAAAGGTTGGTTCTCATTTGACAAATAGAAATTTGTAACACCACCCATGATACTTCTTAATAGCATAAAAATTTACATAACTGAAAACATGGTATGTACTTAAGTTAAATAAACTACTTAATAATTTCAATTATTTTGGATAAAAAATTCAATTAAATTAATTATTAAAAAAAAAAAAATTGCGATAAAGTGTAGAACATACTTAGTTAATCACACAGTAGATTTATGTATTATTTACGATACACGTCTTTATATAGTAGGTACATTATACGTATAATTTACGATGTAGTATTTATATTCGAAAATGTTATCAAATATTATAATACTAAAATTTTAATAACTATCGTTTATTATGAATGAGTTGTTACTTTTTTATAATATTCCTAACCTTTAAAGTCATAAATATTAAATTATCGTGTTGATACATTTTTATTTAAATAACTAAAACAATGTTTTCGATTTTTCGTGGTTGCTAGGTATAATATTATTCTTCCTTGTTAGAGCGTATTATGACGTGTACCTACTATGACAGCCCAAAAAAAAAATTATTGCTTCCTATTGATATTTAATTACCAAAAGTTACTACTTTTTAACTATTATAACAGAAACATTTCTTCAATAATATGAACATATATTTCTGTTATTCTATTAGTATTTATGTTTATTATACTACTAATGCATTAGATAGTATAATTAAAATATATATTAATAAAAGTTATATTATATGGAATAATGGTTGAATTAAATTAACATATATTTAAATAATGTATGTTTAGTTTGAAATTTAATGCAATGAAAAATAGTTTATGATTTATAGTAATCAAATGAATTTTTTAACATATAATTCATATTTATAATATTTTATTTTAACTTATGGAAAAAAAATAACGTTTTATAACTGTGCCTTTAAATAATGAACTTCATTTTCGATAAAAAAAAAAAAAAGAAAAATATTTTACTGAAAATACAAAAAAAAAAGAAATAAGTTTTTCCCCGATTGCCTGAATAATCAAATTCTTCGTTACAAGTATAATATTGTTCAATCTTCGATAATATTAACCCCGAAATCTGAATATCATTTTCATTTCGGCAATAAGAATATGCGAATACCTCTTAATACCTACATATCTACCATTTTTACTCCAGGAATCGACAATAAATTTGAAATTTAACAAATTGATTAATAATTTGATGTAATCCAATAATTTGTCCATACACTTATTGTGTAAATATATTGATTAATAAATAACTAACTGGGTAAATATTAATATAATTTCATTGAATTTTTTTTTCAGAAACTCGTAATGGTCGAAGGTGGCGAAGCGTTCGAGTTGTGGAAAACACCACAAGCAGCAGTTTACGTAAAAGTATACATATTCAACGTAACAAACCATGAAGAATTCTTGGCCGGGATAGACAAAAAATTGCGGTTTCAAGAAGTTGGCCCATACATCTACAGGTATGTATTGAGAATAAATTTATATTAAATATAAAAAATAATTTTAGGAGTAGGTATAGTGAGCGCAGCATAAAAAATACTACTTATATTATTTTAACGAATCTTATAAAAATACAAGTAATAAATTAAAATAATTACATAGGTACTATAAACTTATATTATACGATTTTAAAACTTACTCGTGGAAAAATAAATTACTTATAGTACCCATTATAAATAATACATAAAATATCCTTCGAATCACAGGCTGATCGCTGACACATCGTTTCAGCTCAGAAGTATTTTTGGAATGCAATGATTAGTCACTGAATTCAAAGTTAAGTTAACGCATCAATGTCATCAGTTTTTATAACTATTGATGAAGAAAAGAATTGAAATCTACTATATAGTGAAGTGTTCTACTATTAATTAATGTCAGAGTAAATTTTGTTTTTAATTTATTGTTATTTGAGTTATTTGTTATTCACATTTAAGTTGAAGTTTCGGACTAATTATGTTAATGTACTCTACTTCTATACATTTTATTTGTGGAGGATTTCACTAAAAAATAAAAACTGAAAATTATTTTGAATTTAAAAACGAAATGAAAGTTAATATACTTGAATATCTAACGTATAAAATAGGGAGAACTAGCTAATTCTAAAGTAATCATTAACAATGACGTATCAGACCCAGCTAATGATTCAAAAATTAAATAATTATCAAACAATGTCTCACTACCCTTAACATAACATTATACAAAATATATTATAGTATATTACTGAAAACCTAAATGAACTAATCCAATGCAATGATGTGTTTGATTTATTATATTTTATTTGTGAATAAAAATTACATTAATTTTAAAGATCAATATTAAAACTTAAATATTAATCTACAGACCTATAAGTATAAACATGTGACACAATTATGTATTATTAATTATTTTAGATATACGTCAAATTTGTAAGTTCTTCAAATTCTTTCTAAAAACTAATCTTAAACAAATTTATTAATTAACTAAAATCTTTTTTAATTCACTTGAGTTTTTTATTCGAAATTTTGGGTTAAAGCAGATAACGATACTCATTATGATAATATTTTCTTCTTATAATATTATTATTATTAACTCTATTAAAATGGTTATAAAATGTTTTAATATTTATTATATGATGTTTTCCGGTACGTATATTTTATTTATGAATTTAATTGATTATGAAAAAAAAATATAATTACACTTTATTTACTTTATATTTGTATATTTAATCTAAATCGTTTATAACTTGGCGATAATTGGCGTCAAAACGGGAATGTTATTCAATACACATTTGTATATGTATAATAATTTTCATTGCTAACATGAAACAATTTATACTTAAAACCGGAAAAATTGATTAAGATCGAGACTATTGATATGCATACTTTACGCAAGACCGACATCATACGATATTTATCTATTTATACATTGCTCAAAGATAGATTACATTATACTATTATTATTTTTTTACTTTTAAAGATTTTGTTTGCAAAATATTTAAAAAATTAAAATGTATTATAGATATATTATATATATATGTTATTAAAATATAATTAGATTTTTGTAGAAGCTTACAATATTTAATCGTTTATTGTTTGAAGAAAATAACAATTAAGTAATTTTACCTAACAAATGGGTACGTCACTAATTTAGTTAGGTATATAATGTCTTTACAATCAATATGTATGATGCCTACTTTAAAAGAAAAATTTAATAATTATAGTAATGAAAAAAATAATGATGAAAAATAGAATTACAATAACATGTTATGTAATATATCACTGAAATATTTAAAAAAAATGTATACGAATCTGCAAGCTTTTTCGAGATGTGATTTCTTTATTAATTGTAATCTATACCTACAATT